>NC_079493.1:128312743-128409801 GCF_030052815.1 Hevea brasiliensis | reverse complement strand
AACTTGTTGAGGGATTATATAGAATTTTTGGACAGCTAGGATTTGGTTGGACAAAGTATAAATTTGTTTGAGCTAAACATGTTTGGAAGCTTAATTGAGTTAAGGGAGCATGTTTATAAGTGTTTAATTAGCTAAATGCAACAAATGACATGAATTAGGATTTTGAACATTAGGGTTTAGAGACCAAAAATGTTAAGAAGTGCTAAATGATGTCTTTGACATAGTTTAAGGAGAGAAATGGTCATTTATGACCTAATTAAGTGTGTTAGAAATGTTTGAATCAAAGCCAAATTCGGATTGGGTATGCACCATGACCAAAAGTCAACTTTGAGGGACCAAAAATGGAATTTTACAAGTCCAATTGGTATGAGACCAATTGGGAATGAAAATAGACACTAAATGACACAATTTTCATTTATGAAGCATTCCCAAAAAGTGATTAAATGCTAGTGAACAAATTGACCAAAATTGAGAAATCACAGTCTACTTCTGCACAAGCTGACCAAATAAATAGTATTTGTTCATTTGGTCATAACTCGAGCTAGGCAGGTCAAAATGACCTGAAATTTTACCAGTGGTTAGATGAGATATAGATCTAAAACTTTCATGAGGAACACAAACCCAAATTATGCCATTAACCCAATCAAATTACTAAGCAAATTTGGTGACCTGAACCTGCAGAACTGTAAATTTACTATATGAACAGTAAAGTTTCAATGGCTATAACTCTCTCTAGAAAACTTCGATTTAGGTGATTCTTAAACCAATGGAAACCTAAGACATAGTAGAACATTTCATATGAAGAAAATTAGACCAAATTATGGACTTAACTTGATCAAATTGCTGAACAAAGTTGGATCAACAAATCTGTAGAACCAAATTCTGCAGCATGAACAGTAATCATAATTTGGGTATAACTTGAGCTAAAAAACTCCAATTGGAGTAATTCAAAAAGGAGAATAAACTTAAAACAATAAGGAACATTTTCTATGAAGAAAGTTTTGACAAATTCCAATAGTAAACTAATCAATGAAATAGTAAAATTACGGACACCAAAACTGAAAATTGACAATTTTGCTTAAAAGACCTAAGTTTTGAGAAAATGATCAAAACTAACAAATTTAGTGACCAAAATGTGGTATGTGGGTGAAGTTGGAGTTCCTATACCTATTAAGTCTTAGAAAGTCAGCAATTTGACTTGAATAGTGTAGTGAATAGTAACCCAAAACACAAAATTTCAAGAACGTTGAGTTTAGCACATTAGAGCTAGGTAAAAGTGAAACTAAATTTATTTTGGATTTATGTTAAGTTCTAGTACTAAAACATTGTGAAATTGTGTATTTCAGTTGAAAAGAATACCGGGAAGGAACCCGAGAAACCAAGTCAAGGCCAAGAGGCGACTCGCTTGAGGTTTGTGCACAACTAACTCTTTTGTTATTTTTCAATTCCAAATTGATTTGAAATAAATTTATTGTATGATTTATGATATTGTTGTGTTGAGAATTTTAACTTATTGAATGAAATTGTATAATTTGAATATAAATTTTCTTATGCATTTAAGGATTTATTACATTGTTTTGAGGATTGTAAATTTTAAGTTTGATGTGTTGCCAACCTTGAGCATGAATTTATGATGATTAAATATATTGATTTGTAAATACTTTGTAAATAGAAATTGTTTTGAATATGATTTGAAACCACAGTTGACATGATAAAATATGTTGTGAATTCTCATTAGTTTGTCTAGTGAGATATCTCCTCCACTTGATGGGGCAAGTTTCTTCCTCTCTGGCTTGCCAGTTGGGGAATGATGTGAATGAGTACTCATATATACTAGCTAGTCTTTGTTTCTCCCTTTTAGCCTCGGTTATTGGGAGAATGTGAAATGTCGTGGTGTACAATACGGCATCTATTTGAATTTTGGGTCATGTGTTCGACTGTGTGTATTATTGGTAACGCCCTTTAAATTATACATGATTTGATAAATTATGATTGAAATAAATAATTTGTTAGTGATTCAAAAATTTTTTGTATTGTTTCGGAATTTAAAAGAAATGTAACTAAATAATTACTATTTGATCAAAATGCTATTCAAATGAATAATTTGCATGAATGAAAATGTTGATTTCTGAAAGTCATTGTTTTTGAAGAATTTAGAAATTTTAAAATTCTATTTGTTATGAATTGTTAAGCATAGTTTGTATTAAGTTTTAAATTATTAGTTTGTGCACCACTGAGTTCACCACTCAGCGATAGCTTTGTATGCTGTCGCAGATATATATAGACTAGAGGAGCAGCAGATTGAGTCACGAGGGCAGAGGAGCTACCTGCTAGAAGTTATCGGGTATAATTTATACCCTGACTATAAATATTCATTTTGATATATGTATTGCACGTAATTGTATGGACATGTAAAATCAGTCTTGAGCAGCTTGTACAAAATTTGTATAAAGTTGTAATAAATTTTAGTTTGGATTTTCTTAATGTAAATTTCTAGTATGATGAATATAAATTATTTTGTCTCTAATGAAATATGAGTGGAACTATTTTATTTAATTTGAATGAAATGTATTGTTAGTATTTTGAGGATTATTGAATTTTGAACTTGAGAAATTGATTGAAATGATGGTGGAGTTGTTGAAATGGATTGAGTTTGATTGTGAAATTGAAGTAGTTATTGAGAAAACATTTTTAGAAGTGTTTTTTTACAGGTATTTGAAGAATTGTTTTCTCAAAATATAAACGGAACTCTGTCAAAATTTTTATAAAAATTTGCAGAAAAATAAAATGGGCTAAAAGTTTTAACTAGTTTCTAATTTCAATTAAATGTTTTCAATACCTATTAGAAAATGCTCACCACTTGTCAAAAGTAAATAAATTGTTTTAAAATCCCTTGTAGGGTACTTAATAAGTTATCGGTAGGTGAAGTTCGGTAGTTCATTAGGTATTCTACGGGATCATGTTATACCTTATAGAGGAGTAAGGTGTGACAATGCACACTATATCTTTCTATTTACCTATGATTAGGAACGCCTAAACCTTTGCTCTGATACTACTAAATGTAACACCCCTCACCCGGTCTACAGTGTAGTCGAGTAAGGTGTGCTACATTCGGTGTCGGAGCACCCTATCTTATCTTGTCCTATACCGTATTAATTTAAATTCCATTTATTTATATTATTCCATGTGTGGGAAACTTTTTTTTTTATTCGTATTTTATTTTTGTGGAGACCCAGACATAGTCTCCTCTGTTTTATTAGTGCATGGCGGGTTCCACCATTCACCTGTTAAAAATAATTTCATATCATATATTATTCTATCCATCTCATTCTTTCTATATGTCATGTCATATCATCTCATTATTCATAAAATTTTCAAGAAGGTTGTGACACCCCTTACCCGACTACAGTGTAGCCGAGCAAGTTATGCCACTCAGTGTGCCGGAGCACCAATTCATAGTTCTATTACAATTTATCCCTTTTAAATTATTTGTTTACAATTTTTTATAAATCTAAATTTTTACGCAATTTTTATAGAAAATCCGTAGTGCACTGTAAGTGGAAAAACAGTTCTTCTGAACCTGTTTAAAAACACTTCCAATAATTTCCAATCATTCACAAACTCCATTTGTATCACATCAATTTACAATAATTTCTTAACAATTCCTCTATTTGTCATTCATTCATTTCACATCATCATTAGACTCAAATCATAAATAAATTCTCATATGTTATTTATAATCACAAATTACAAGTACTTACATTAATACAAAATTATATTACATTTGTTTCAAATACACATGATAAAATAAGAGTTTAATTACAAAATTTACAAAAATCATAAAATACAAAATGGGACCTAGTGTCCTACCAATGCAATTGTAGTACGTGAGGTGACACGGACACTATGCGAATCTATGAACGGCCTTACCTAACTGTGGTCTCTGGGCCCTCTGTCCAAATCTTGATGCCTACGCGTTGCAAAAGCGACGCGCTAAGCATAAAGCTTAGTGGTGCCAATAATACAAGAAAATATAATATGCAAATAAAAATAATAATTTCCTAGCTATTGTGTTCATAAGAAATGAATAATTTCTAACTTATTGTTTAGTCGAGGGCTAATTATGTTTTATGATATTAACTTCTTCATGCATTTTGTTAATTATTTTCTTCATGATCTTGAGCTTCTTTGTATTTTATTGTAATCATTCCTGATATTTAATTTTCGTATTTTCTTTAATAATCAGTTCAATTACAGTTATACTTTTCCATGCCCAAGTAACCTATACAAATTGACCGGACTGGATAAATGGGTAAACTAGCACTGGGTACCAGGTACCTCGGGCCGTCACACCATCGGTCACAATGTGTCTCGCGGTGTGCAAACAGAATGGCTAATAAGCCATAAAAGCAATAAGGCATAAAGCCAAGTAAAACATCATAATCAGTATAGCCATAGGCTATCACATCACAGAATGGCAATGAAGCCATACATAATACACAGTATTGCTATCAAAACCCTATTGGCATGCCAAGCTATCCAAACCAATCTTGTTAGGTATACTAGGGCATTTCACACTTTTAAGTTTCACAATTTTTGGAATTTAAGTTTTAGTGTTACTATTCCATTCATTGGTCAACAAAAATGTTGACTTTTTCATAGGCAATGGGTACATTGGTTTTCATATCATCAACATACCACATTTTGCATTCAAAATTTGTTGGTATTGGTTGCCAATACCATTTCTAAGCTTAAAGTTAGGTGGGCAGAATTTTCAGTTTTCATACCTATCTTTGCTGTTCCATTAGTTACTGTTGCAGTGGGAATTTGGAAAAATAATAAACATTAAAGTTGTTCCTTATTTTGTCTAGTTGAATTTCTTTTTTTGAATCTCTCCATTTAGAGTTTTGTAGCTCAAGTTATGGTCCAAAAACCACAACTGGCCGGATTGGAATTTTTCTGGACTGACCATATCTACAGTGCAGTGAACAGTGACTGCAACTCCCTTGTTGGATAGGTTCTGGTCATAATTTGGGGTAGGTTTCTTCATGAAAGTTGTTGGTCTATATCTTAGCTTATTGCTGGTAAAATTTCAGGTCAATTGGACCATTCTACACTGAGTTATGGCCAAATGAACAATCACTGTTCATTTGGTCATTCTGCAGAAACTGGTTGCAGGACACCCGGATTGGGGCAAACTTTTGGTCAAGTTTGTTTGGTTTTCTGGGCATGGTTTCTTCACCAAAGTTATGCCATTATGTGTCTAGTTTCATGTCCAATTGGCCTTGTACCAATTGGACCTCTATATTTCAAGTTATGGTTGTACAAACAGGCTGGACTCACAGCCACACCTGCAGGTCACCTAGGGCAGCCACACTAAACCTAAATCCCACTAATAAAACCACCTCATTTCTTGTTTACACATAACCAAATGGTCACTAATTGACCATTAAAACTCACTTTCATCATTACATAAACAAAATCTCAAATTTGTGCCCAAACCCTAACTCTACCATTTCAATTCTCCATATACATGCAATCAATGAATCAAAGTATCTAATTTATGTTCAATGGCAGCCATGTACAACTATAACTCAATCTAATCAATGAAACCCTAATGTATCCTAAGGCTGCCAAAATTGGTGGAATTTATTCATGCAAACTTGTTTCAATTCTCTTAATTTCACCCTCATTTCATACTCCACATGATATATATATATACAAAGTTTTAAGGATGAATTAGCACTAACCTTTTTGAAACCAACCTTGAGCTTGTTATTCTTCAAGATTTCTCCTAGAATCATAATAATCATAATCAATTTTAACTTCACTTTCCTAAATTAAATATCCAATAAAAATTCAACAGCATTTCCCCTTAAATTGGACTAAACTCCTATCATAAATCTTAAATCCACAACCCATTAATACCCAATCTAGCAGCTTGTGCATTCAAATTTATATATAATGATCTAACCGTTAGATAAGTCCCAAATTTTAACCATATATTCAAGACATCCCTATACAATATCAGTAAAAATTTTAGCATCAAATCATCTCAATATCATGAGATATCAGAACATTCATTCAACCCTTCAAAATCTGAATTTTTGCAGAAATCAGTCTTACTTAGACAGCTCATGCAAAACAATTTATATCTCATAAACCACAAGTCTAAAATTCACCAAATTTTAACACAGCAGCCTCAACATCCCAAATATCATTTGTACCAAATTTCATAATTTTATAAGCATCCTAACTATTTATTTTTCTCAAATTTCAGTAGCCAAAATTCAGAATTCAACCTACAGACAGCCTGTGTTCAACAATATATTTCTCCAAATCCAACCGTTGAAAAATCACCAAATTTTAACCATAACTTCCACACATACATACCTCAAACATATCCAAAAATCAGCCGTAGATGTTGAGCCAAACTCACCTGGACGGAAGAGAAATATACTGCCCTGCTGAACCCTTATTTCTGCTACTGTTCAGCTCCTTCTCCATCTTCCTTTCTTTCTTTCTTTTCCTTTTCTCTCTCTTTCTCTCTTGATTCAGCCCGTATGAAGAAGGAAACTGCTGGTTTCTTTTCTTTTTATCTCATTTTTGCTTCATTTTTATCCCTTTTATTTATTTTGTCAAGTGGTGATTGGGTGGGAGTGCTTAGTGACATAAGCATGAGGTCAAAATTGTAATTTTAATTCATTTTCTTTTCTTTTCTTCTCTACTCATTTCCAATTTAATTTTTAGTAATATTTATTCACATTTTATGTCATAATAATTATTTACTTAACTGGACAAGTCGGCCAAAAATCGCCTCTGAAGGCGAAATGACTAAAATGCCCTCCGTTTGGCTTAACGGGTCAAAATTGTCTGTACCGATTGAAAAATTTTTCTAAATATTTTCTTGGCATTCTAATGCCATAGAAACCTCAATGACCCTTCTCTGGAGTCCCAAAAATTATTTTATGAATTTTTTCTCGGGTCTAGGGCTCCTAGTTGCGAGAACCGCAACTTCCCACTAGGTTACCCATCGCTAGGGCACCGGCTCATTTAACTTGGTTGTATTTTATTTCTAAAATTTTTTCTAAATTTTTCTTATTAATATTTGAGTTAATTATGGTTCCTCACTTTAGTCTAATTATTTTTCCAGACGTTCTAGCTGTCCGGACCGACACCGGTCACCGGAACAGTAGAATGTATGTAATTGCTACAGTGAGGGTGTTACAAAGGTAAATTTCATTTCATTCATATAACATTTACATACAATAATGTATAATTTATATACAATCCAAAAATTTAATTACATATCTCAAAATGATTTATAACGTTTACTTATGTACAATGATCAAAATGCAACATCTAATATATACATGAGCCCGACTAAAATAACTGATGAGGTGACACCGACACTGTAGCGAATATGATCAATCCTCTATCGGTGCTCTACTGCTGTTGCTGCTGCTGCTGGTGGTGGTGGTGGTCTCCTATACCTACGCGAGGAAATAATCTATCGCGCTAAGTATTTCTACTTAGTGGTGCAATAATTGAAATAAAAATAACTAACAATTGAAATCATTATTCTACGTATAACTTTATAAAGAAATATAGAATATCATGAATTTAAAATCTTTTACATGTTTATAGAACTTTGGAAGTAATTAAGTTAATGAGGATCTTTTCTGTTCGTTTATTCCATGTTCAGTCTTATTATTCATACCTGTGACCTCTTCATGTACTTATTTAAATTTAAGACTTATTATTCTTATCTGTGCCCAAGTAACCTATAATAAACTATAAAGACTGGATACATAGAAGTATACTAGTTAAACATTCGTATGTCTAACATGTATACATTTGTCATGTCAGGCACAAGGCCAGCAGGCAAGTATAAAGCCATAAATAAAATCAGGCACAATGCCCAACGGGTAGGCATAAAGCCAGTAGAATAACCATCTCAGACATATATTATCTATCAATGATTATTCCTGTGGGCAGTGCTGCTATCTGTAGCCCGTAATTGGTATACCAATTGATCTAAGCTATATGCATAAGTCTAGGTATACTTTGGGCAAATTAAATGTTATTAATTACTTATGATCTTATAATTTCATGTCATGCACTATTAGTGCTTTATAGTAGTTTCATGTCAATTTATAGTGAGAAAATAAATTCCCCCTTCATTTTCATGTAACTTATGCATTTAGCAATTCATATAGGTAATTTACATGTCATGTATCAAATAATATCTTGAACTTTACTTGTAACACCCTCCCGGTAGCAACTCCGTACATTCTCATCGGTGACGGTGTCGGTCGGGCATTGAGAACGTCGGAAAAATATTTAAACTAAAGTCAGGAACCATAATTAACTCAAATATTAATAAGAAAAATTTAGTAAAAATTTTAGAAATAAAATACAACTAAGTCAAGTGAGCTAGTGCCCAAGCGATGGGTAACCTAGTGGGAAGTTGCGGTTCTCGCAACTAGGAGCCCTAGACCCGAGAGAAAATTCATAAAATAATTTTTGGGACTCCAGAGAAGGGTTATTGAGGTTCCTATGGTATTAGAATGCCAAGAAAATATTTAGAAAAATTTTTCTATCGGTACAGACAATTTTGACCCGTTAAGCCAAACGGAGGGCATTTTGGTCATTTTGCCTTCAGAGGCGATTTTTGGCCGACTTGTCCAGTTAAGTAAATAATTATTATGATCTAAAATATGAATAAATATTGCTAAAAATTGAATTGAAAATGAGTAGAGAAAAGAAGAAAAGAAAATGAAAGAAAATACCAATTATGACATCATATGATGTCATTAAACACTTACCCACCAATCACATTTAATCAACACTTAAATTAACCAATAAAGTATGGATAAGAATACAGCAAAAGCTCCTAAAAATTCTAGCAGCCATCACTTTCACAAAACCCACCCGTAGCTCTCAAATTCCATAACCATTCCACCATGAAATCTCACTAAAGCTCCCAAACCTCACCTTATTTCACCTCAAAACCTTATCCTCTCTTCACTAAAAATTATACCCACACCAAGGAGGAGTGTTTGGCAGCCTAGAAAAGGAAAGAAAGTGAAGTCAAGCTTGGGAAAATTCTGCCCTACAAGAGGTTAGTGCCTATTATGCATACGTCTCTCTCTTTCCATGTTAGAGACCTAAAATAAGTAAGAATTTGTAAATTAAGTGGATAAAATCTATGTGTATGTATATCCTAGAATTCGGCAGTCCTAAGGAAGGAACAAGATTGAGTGTTTTTGATGGACTTGGAGTGAACTAGAGATCATGTTTAAAGTATATAAATATAAGGATAATGAATTAGTTAGTTAACTAAGGTAACTTGTGTGAACCTTGAATTTGAGCTAGGGTTTAGGAGTGAAATTTGGACTTGGCTTATGAAATGATGAGTGAACATTCTAATGGTCAATTAGGGACCATTTGAGGTAAGTTGACCATAATTTGAAGTGAGCTAGAGTGTTACAAACTGAAATGGTATGCTGCCTAGTGAGGGCAGCAGGTGAGGCTGTGATTCCAGCCACTTGGACAGCCATAACTTTGGCTGTGTAGGTTCAATTGGTGTTTGGCCAATTGGACATGAAACTAGACATATAATGGCACAATTTTGCTGAAGAAACCATACCCAAAAGACCAAAGCAAGTGGACCAAAAATTGACCCCAATCCGGATACCCTGAAATCAGATTCTGCAGAATGACCAAATGAATAGTAACTGTTCATTTGGCCATAACTCACTGTAGAATGGCCCAATTGACCTGAAATTTTTACAGCAACAAGATAAGATATAGACAAACAACTTTTATGAAGAAACCTACCCCAAATTATGACCAGAACCTATCCAACAAGGCAGTAGCAGTCACTGTTTACTGCACTGTAGATATGGTCAATTCTGCAGTTTTGCAATCCGGCCAGCTGTTGTTTTTGGACCATATCTGGAGCTACAAAACTCCAAATGGAGTGATTCAAAAAAAGAAATTCAACTAGACAAAATAAGGAACAACTTTTATGTTTACCATTTCCTCAAATTTCCACTGTAACATTCACTAATGGAACAGTAAATTTGGGGTGTAAAAACTGAAAATTCTGCTCCCTTAGTGCTAAGCTTAGAAATGGTATTGGTGATAAATTTCGACAAGTTTTAAATGTAAAATGTGGTACATTGGGAGTGTTAAAACCAATGCACCTATTTTCTATCCAAAAGTCAACATTTTTGTTGACTAATGAAGTGAATAGTGACACCAAAACTTGAAATTCAAAAATTGAAGAATTCAAAAGTATCAAATGCCCTAGTATACCTAACAAGATTGGTTTGGATAGTTTGGCATGCCAATAGGGTTCAGTTAGCAGTACTGCACATGACATTATGCCATTCTGTGATTTCATGGCTTTTAGCCATTCTGACCTTGTGTTGATATTTGGCCTTGTGCCTATTGTTATTACAACTTATTAGCTGTTCTGTTGTACACCGGGAGATGTACATGTGACCGATGGTGTGACGGCCCGAGGTACTAGATACCCAGTGCCAGTTTACCCGTTTGTCCAGTCCAGTCGTCCAGTATAGGTTACTTGGGCAACCAAATGAATGAAAGTGGACAAAGTTAACGAAATAAATGGATATACAAATACAAAACAAATAAAACATCGATACATTCAATACATATTTATTTTATGCTATTTCTTTTTATTTTATTATTTGCACCACTAAGCATTATTGCTTAGCGCGTTGCTTTTGCCACGCGTAGGTTCTGGAGATACTGATCGAGAGCCCAGTAGACCGCAGACTGGGTGAGACTATCCTGCAGCTCTGCATAGTGTCCGTGTCACCTCACCATCCACAGTGCATTGGTAGGACACTAGGTTTCATTTTGGTATTTTGTAACTAATTTTTATTTTCTCATATGTAATTGAACTTATGTAATGTATTTTGATGTTCATGTAAATAATGAAAAATTGTAGTTATGAATGTAAAATTTGAGTATTTATTTATTGCTTGTATATGAGTATCATGAGGAATGAATGTTTGAGTAATGAAAAGGTTGTTGAAAATCATATTGAGACTTTGTTGATAAAATGGAGTTGGGATTGTTTGGAAATGATTTTGGGAGTGTTTTTCACAGGTTCCGAAGAACTGTTTTCTCCATTTTTAGCCGGTACTCTGCCGGATTTTCTATAAAATTTTCGGAACCTCAAATAATTTATAATTGTAATAAAAGGCTTAAATAAATTATATTTCACAAGTTAAATTCAAAACTATTATAAAAATTAATTAAGTTAAAATAGAGTGTGCCGGTACACCGTGTGACATAGCTTACTCGGATATACTGTACACGGGTAAGGGGTGTCACATTTAGTGGTATCAGAGCACGGTTTAGGCATTTCTGGGCCTAGATTGAGTCCATACCATGCATTGCATTTGTAAGAGTCGAGGTGACACTAATGCAGATCTGTTTGTTTTTCTTATTTTGAATAGGATATGGACCCTACATCTCAGAGGGCAGTTGAGGAGGAAGTGGAGAGTCATGCTCCACTGCAGCCCGGTGAGGCGGGGTATGGGAGAACTGCTCCGCCCGGCTCAAGCGAGCACCTTTCGGCCTCCACAGCCATGTTCCACAAATGGCTGAATTTTTCAAACAAATGGTAGTAATGCCACCACCACCACCACCTCCACAACCAAAATCACACGGAAAAATTGAGAAAGTTTGGAGCGGTGGACTTCTTTGGCAAGAGAGAAGATGATTACATTGCGTAGAAAATTGGTTGAGCAGAGCAGCGAGTTTTAAAACAACTCCACTGCTCTACAGAGCAACATCTAGAAGGCTTTGTATCTTTCTTTGCAAGGCGATGCATATGAATGGTGGGATCATGTGTCCATGAAATCTGACCGAGAAATAGTAACTTGGGACTTCTTTCTCTCGAATTTAAGAAGAAATATGTGGGTAGTGTATACGGAAGAGAGAAGAAGAGAGTTCATTAACTGAGGCGAGACAGTGTCGGTGGCGAGTATGAGAAGGAATTCCTCAGATTGAGCCGCTATGGAAGGAGATAGTCCCTAACGGTGAAAGATGTAAGAGATTTGAAGAGGATTGAATGATAATATAAAGATCATGATCAACGCCTTGGGAATCACGGACTTCACCAAGTTAGTGGAAGGCTGCAATAAAGGTCGAAAAGGTTAGAATAAGTGAGCGGACTAGAAGAGAGACAGCAGAAGAGGGGCCAGTCGGTCTAGTTCATCTCCTGCATTTGGGAAGAAGTTCAAGGGTCCACACACGAGTTCAGTCGGCCACAAGGTCGAGTCGGTCTCGGGGGCCGGGCCACGATTCACCCCTAGAAGAGGTCAGTCCACACCATCGGTGGGCGCTCTCCGAGGATGGGGTTGAGGACCACCCGGCATCTTCTGCATGTCCACATTGCACGAAATGGCATAAGGAGTGTTGGAGAGTGGCTGGTGCTGCTTAGGTGTGGGTCAGAGCATCGATTGAAGAAGCATCCACGCAGAACTACTACGTTTGCTCCAACACAAGCGACAGACTGCTCCTTCACCACAAAGGGTAGGAAATCGGCAAATCAGGTGTGGGATCATCTCGAGGCACTGCATCTAAGCCGGCGAGAGGCACGATAAGACCACCTGCGAGCCTATGCCATTAGAGCCGGGAGGAGCAAGATGCCGGGCGTCATCGAGTGCGTTCTCCTCTACAATACACTGTGCATGCATTGGTGGATCGAGGATCCACTCATTCATACATCTGCATCAACCTACCCGTAGAAAGGGGATACTAGTAGGGAGAGTGACCAAGACATTGGTCACTAATCCATTGGGCCACAGTGTAGTGGTAAACAAAGTGTACAAGGGTTGCCCTTTAAGGATTCAGGGTGTGAATTCTTGGCGGACTGATTGAGTTGCCCTTCCATGAGTTTAGCGTGATTTTGGGAATGGGTGGTTGTCACGTCATCGGGCAATAGTTGATTGTAAATTGAAGAGAATTTCTCTGAAAACTTCTCGAGGTAATAAGATCAAGGTTGTGGGTGAAAGGATGATTTCTTGTCAATGTCATCTCGACCACGATTGCAAGAAGAATGATGAGAAAAGTGTGAAGCCTACCTAGCACATGTGGTGGATACTAGGCGAGCTAAGCCAAACTGAGTGACATACCCACAGTAAAGACTTCCCGGATGTGTTTCTGAAGAATTACAGTTTGCCACGAGAAAGGAAGTTGAATTTGCTATTGAGACAACTGCAGATCTGACACCCATTTCCATTGCTCCTTATAGGATGGCACCCAGAATTGAGGAGTTGAAAACTTCGATTGCAAGAGTTGCTTGATAAGGGGTTCATACGCCCGATGTGTCACCATGGGGAGCTCGGTCTTTGTTTATGAAAAAGAAGGATGGGACTTTGAGGCTATGCATCGATTCTGGCGATTGAATAAAGTAACTATGAAGAACAAATATCCGTTGCCTAGAATTGATGATCTGTTTGATCGGTTGAAGGAAGCGAGTATTTTCTAAGATTGATCTCGAATCGAGTATCATCGATTGAGGGTGAAGGATGCAGATGTGCCAAAGCGCATTCGGGACCGATATGGGCATTATGAGTTTCTAGTGATGCCCTTTGGCTAACAAATGCACCGGCATTCATGGACCTTATGAACCGTATCTTCCATCCACACTTAGATCGGTTCGTAGTGGTCTTTATTGATGATATTTTGGTGTATTCCAAGACCGGAAGAACATGATGAGCATTTGAGGATTGTTACGCAAACCACGAGAGAAAAGAAGGCGTATGCTAAGTTGTCCAAGTGTGACTTTTGGTTGAATGAGATTGCATTCCTTGGACACATAGTGTCGGTGATGGGATTAAGTGGATCCCAAGAAAATAGAAGCGATGATAGAATGGAAGCCTCCGGGAATACAAGCGAGGTCGAAAGCTTCTTGGGGCTAGTAGGTATTCTGAAGATTTGTGAAGAGATTTTCCTTAATATTGCTCCAATGACCAAGTTGTTACACAAGAATGTCGATTTGTTGGAATAACAAGTGTCGGACCAGTTTGAGAAGTTGAAGGCTATGTTGACAGAGGCACGGTGTTAACACGGCCAATGTCGAGAAAAGGACTTTGTGGTCTCAGTGATGCCTCACATAATGGGTTAGGGTGTGTATTGATGCAAGAGGAAGGTGGTCGCTTATGCTTCCAGGTGACTAAGGCCACATGAACAGAATTACCCTACCCATGATCTAGAGCTTGCAGCAATTATCTTCGCTTGAAGATATGGAGGCATTACTTGTATGGTGAAAAGTGCTACATTTACGGACCACAAAAGTCAAATATTTGCCAACTCGGAAGGAGCTCAACCTTAGGCGAGAGACAATGGATTGAGTTCTGAAGGACTATGATTGTGTAATTGACTACCATCACGGGAAGGCAAATGTAGTTCTTGATGCTTTGAGCAGAAAGTCCATCACAGCTTTGAGATCATTGAATGCCCGTCTAACTTTAATTCGAGATGGAGCTATTTTGGCTGAGTTGCAAGTGAGGCCAAACCTACTACACCAGATTTTAGATGGGCAGAAGGTAGATGAGAAGCTAATGGCTATTATGAGCAAAATCTCAGAGGGAAAAACAACTGACTATGAGGTGAAAGCAGATGGGTATCTGTATTACAAAGGAAGAGTATGTGTACGGACAATGGGAATTAAAGCGATGATTCGAAAGAGGCACATGCCGTGTTTATGCTATGCACCGGGAAGTACAAAGATGTATCATGATCCGAAGCTTGATATTGGTGGCACAGGTATGAAGAAGGACATAGTGACTATGTGACTAAATGCTTGACATGTCGACAAGTCAAGACAGAACATCAAGTTCCATCGGGTTTTGCTCTGACCTATACGCATACAGAATGAAAATGGGATCGGGTCACCATGGATTTTGTAAGTGGTCTACCTCTCACCCAGAAGAAACATGATGCAGTATGGGTGATAGTAGATAGATTGATAAAGTCGACACACTTTACGCGATTAGGGTGACTACTCACTGGAGAAGTTAGCGAGTGTATATCGATGAGATAGTTAGGCATGGAATTCCACTTTCCATCATATCGATCGAGACCCAAGGTTTACATCGAGATTTTGGAAGAAGTTGCATGAATCCTTGGGTACACAACTCCATTTCCTGACTTTCAATCCTCAGACGGATGGGCAATCAGAAAGAGTAATAGAGGTAAACAATTGAAACCATTGGAATTAATACAAATATTGAATTAAAATGATAATAATTACATGAAATATATGTCAGTCCTTGAGGATATCTTGAGGAGTTGTATCATTGAATTTGAGGGAAGTTGGGATAGATACCTCCCACTGGCAGAATTTGCATACAACAATAGCTACCAAGCTAGCATCCAAATGGCCCCGTATGAAGCACTGTATGGGAGGAAATGTAGAACTCAGGTGTCTTTGGACTGAATTGGGTGAAGACAAGCGGTAGGGCGGACACAGTGAAGCAGTCGAGGAGAAAGTAAAACTAATCAAAGCCAATCGAAGGTTGCCTCGCAGACAGAAATCTTATGCCGACACAGAGAAAAGAAATAGAATATGCGGTCGGCGACAAAGTGTTCCTCAAGGTGTCACCGTGGAAGAAGGTATTGAGGTTTGAAAGAAAAGGTAAGTTGAGCCCTAGGTTCATTGGCCCATATGAAGTCATTGAATGTGTGGGTCCAGTAGCCTATAGGCTAGCTTTACCACCAGAGCTAGACAAGATCCACAATGTATTCCACGTGTCCATGCTCAGAAGATACCGCTCAGTTCCTTCACATGTCATCTCCAGGGAAGAAATTGAAATACAACCGAATTTGACATATGAAGAAGAACCTCTACGGATCCTAGCTCGGGAAGTAAAAGAATTGAGGAACAAGCAGATTCCACTGGTGAAAGTGCTTTGGAGGCACCACAACACCGAGGAGGCAACTTGGGAAAGTGAAGAGACGATGAGGCAACAGTTCCCTCAACTGTTTGCATCAGGTAAATTTCGAGGACGAAATTTAAATTAGAGGGGAAGAGTTGTAACACCCTCCAGTAGCAACTCCGTACATTCTCTTATTAGGTGACCGGTGTCGGTCGGACAATAGAACATCCGGAAAAATATTTAAACTAAAGTCAGGAACCATAATTAACTCAAATATTAATAAGAAAAATTTAGTAAAAATTTTAGAAATAAAATACAACTAAGTCAAGTGAGCTGGTGCCCAAGCGATGGGTAACCCAGTGGGAAGTTGCGGTTCTCGCAACTAGGAGCCCTACACCCGAGAGAAAATTCATAAAATAATTTTTGGGACTCCAGAGAAGGGTTATTGAGGTTCCTATGGCATTAGAATGCTAAGAAAATATTTAGAAAAATTTTGCTATCGGTACAGACAATTTTGACCCGTTAAGCCAAACGGAGGGCATTTTGGTCATTTTGCCTTCAGAGGCGATTTTTGGCCGACTTGTCCAGTTAAGTAAATAATTATTATGATCTAAAATATGAATAAATATTGCTAAAAATTAAATTGAAAATGAGTAGAGAAAAGAAGAAAAGAAAATGAAAGAAAATACCAATTATGACATCATATGATGTCATTAAACACTTACCCACCAATCACATTTAATCAACACTTAAATTAACCAATAAAGTATGGATAAGAATACAGCAAAAGCTCCTAAAAATTCCAGCAGCCATCACTTTCACAAAACCCACCCGTAGCTCTCAAATTCCATAACCATTCCACCATGAAATCTCACTAAAGCTCCCAAACCTCACCTTATTTCACCTCAAAACCTTATCCTCTCTTCACTAAAAATTATACCCACACCAAGGAGGAGTGTTTGGCAGCCTAGAAAAGGAAAGAAAGTGAAGTCAAGCTTGGGAAAATTCTGCCCTACAAGAGGTTAGTGCCTATTATGCATACGTCTCTCTCTTTCCATGTTAGAGACCTAAAATAAGTAACAATTTGTAAATTAAGTGGATAAAATCTATGTGTATGTATATCCTAGAATTCGGCAGCCCTAAGGAAGGAACAAGATTGAGTGTTTTTGATGGACTTGGAGTGAACTAGAGATCATGTTTAAAGTATATAAATATAAGGATAATGAATTAGTTAGTTAACTAAGGTAACTTGTGTGAACCTTGAATTTGAGCTAGGGTTTGGGAGTGAAATTTGGACTTGGCTTATGAAATGATGAGTGAACATTCTAATGGTCAATTAGTGACCATTTGAGGTAAGTTGACCATAATTTAAAGTGAGCTAGAGTGTTACAAACTGAAATGGTATGCTGCCTAGTGAGGGCAGCAGGTGAGGCTGTGATTCCAGCCCACTTGGACAGCCATAACTTTGGCTGTGTAGGTTCAATTGGTGTTTGGCCAATTAGACATGAAACTAGACATATAATGGCACAATTTTGCTGAAGAAACCATGCCCAAAAGACCAAAGCAAGTGGACCAAAAATTGGCCCCAATCCGGATACCCTGAAATCAGATTCTGCAGAATGACCAAATGAATAGTAACTGTTCATTTGGCCATAACTCATTGTAGAATGGCCCAATTGACCTGACATTTTTACAGCAACAAGATAAGATATAGACAAACAACTTTCATGAAGAAACCTACCCCAAATTATGACCAGAACCTATCCAACAAGGCAGTGGCAATCACTGTTCACTGCACTGTAGATATGGTCAATTCTGCAGTTTTGCAATCCGGCCAGCTGTTGTTTTTTGGACCATATCTGGAGCTACAAAACTCCAAATGGAGTGATTCAAAAAAAGAAATTCAACTAGACAAAATAAGGAACAACTTTCATGTTTACCATTTCCTCAAATTTTCACTGTACAGTCACTAATGGAACAGTAAAATTGGGGTGCAAAAACTGAAAATTCTGCTCCCTTAGTGCTAAGCTTAGAAATGGTATTGGTGATAAATTCAGACAAGTTTTAAATGTAAAATGTGGTACATTGGGAGTGTTAAAACCAATGCACCTATTTTCTATCCAAAAATCAACATTTTTGTTGACTAATGAAGTGAATAGTGACACAAAAACTTGAAATTCAAAAATTGAAGAATTCAAAAGTATCAAATGCCCTAGTATCCCTAACAAGATTGGTTTGGATAGTTTGGCATGCCAATAGGGTTCAGTTAGCGATCGCACATAGCATTATGCCATTCGTGATTTCATGGCTTTTAGCCATTCTGACCTTGTGTTGATATTTGGCCTTGTGCCTATTGTCATTCTGACTTATTATTACGTTGCACAAGGAGATGCACATGTGACCGATGGTGTGGCGGCGAGTACTAGATACGGTGCGGTTACCGTTTATCGATCGATCGTCGGTATAGTTTACTTGTGAAACCAAATGACTGAAAGTGGACAAATTTAATTAAATAAATGTATATACAAATACAAAACAAATAAAACATCGATACATTCAATACATATTTATTTTCTGCTATTTCTTTTTATTTTATTATTTGCACCACTAATCATTATTGCTTAGCGCGTTGCTTTTGCCAGCGTGAGGTTGGAGAATCTTGATCGAGAGCCCAGTAGACCGCATCGGGTGAGACTATCCTGCGACTCTGCATAGTGTCCGTGTCACCTCACCATCCACAGTGCATTGGTAGGACACTAGGTTTCATTTTGGTATTTTATAACTAATTTTTATTTTCTCATATGTAATTGAACTTATGTAATGTATTTTGATGTTAATGTAAATAATGAAAAATTGTAGTTATGAATGTAAAATTTGAGTATTTATTTATTGCTTGTATATGAGTATCATGAGGAATGAATGTTTGAGTAATGAAAAGGTTGTTGAAAATCATATTGAGACTTTGTTGATAAAATGGAGTTGGGATTGTTTGGAAATGATTTTGGGAGTGTTTTTCACAGGTTCCGAAGAACTGTTTTCTCCATTTTTAGCCGGTACTCTGCCGGATTTTCTATAAAATTTTCGGAACCTCAAATAATTTATAATTGTAATAAAAGGCTTAAATAAATTATATTTCACAAGTTAAATTCAAAACTATTATAAAAATTAATTAAGTTAAAATAGAGTGTGCCGGTACACCGTGTGACATAGCTTACTCGGATATACTGTACACGGGTAAGGGGTGTCACATTTCTTTAGGTCCAGATTTGATGTCTTATCTTCTCCTAGCAAATTGGCCAAGATGTGGCTACTCTTTAACTATGCTTCCTTCATGGAAGTTGTTCCTCTATGTCTTATCTTTATTTTCCTTTTTCAATCATGTTATTTGGAGTTTTAGAACTCAAGTTATGGTCAAATTACAAAAACTGGTTCATTAACTCACTCTAGTTCCAGAACCAGGCAGATTCTGGAGCCAATTTTTCCCTAATTATTTGGATATATTACAGCCACTTTTAGGCCTAATGTTCTTCATAGAAGTTGTTACCGTATGTCTTAGGATCACTCAAATTTAAGAATTACAATTTTTTAGGTTTTGTAAAATTAATTATAGCAAATTAACTGACCTGGACTTAGGTACCCTGTATCTACAAGATTCCAGGTTCAGGTCAGTGGGTTTGTCTCCCATTTTAGGGTTCTTAAACTCAAAATCTGAGGAAGGTTCCTAAACAAAATTTGGAGCCCAGTCTCTTAGGTTTTCAGAATAGGTTGTCTCATCCTAATTGGAGTTTCCTAGTGGGAGATATGATAAAAACACTGTTCTAGGGTCAAGTGTAGTTTAGTCAAATTCCATGTTTTGATGTGTTGAATTATTCTAGCCATTTGACCTAGTTTCTTTGGGTTCCGGGTTTTGGTCCAAACACCAATATTGTAGATTTATATCTTATGAAAATTTTTAAATTGGATTCACTACATTTAGATTTTTGTAGACCAAGTTATGGCCTTTTTACCAAAACTGGTCAGGTATGCCTAAGTCCAGAATTTCTGGACAATTTGGTTCTGGACAGTTTTGTTAACTTAATTTATGCTAACAATTTGATTTGGTTAGAGATAGATCTGGGTTCTGTGATCTTCATGAAAAATGTACTCCTATGTCTAACATTTCCAATGGTATAAAAATCAGGTCATTCTGACCTTTCTAGAAGAATTTATGGCCAAATGAACATGTACTGTTTATTTGGTCGTTTTTATAGATTTAGGTTATGGTCATCCGAATTCAAGTAGTAATTAGGTCAATTTGGAGACAGTTTTGAGGATGGTTTCTTCATGAAAAATGGGGCAATTTGACCCTAGTTTCATCTCCAATTGGCCTCATTCTAATTAGAGCAACACAATTTAAGTTATGGCTTAAAAACAATACTGGACTCAAGAGTCCCACAACCTGTATGAAAATATGCACTCCCAATTTCAATTCCTCTGACTCCCAAACTTCAAATGGAATTCATAGCACTACTAAAGATCAATAATTCATCTCAACAAGGTCAAATTGCAGCCATAGCACAAAATTCCCAATTTATGGTTAAAACCCTAATTTCAATTATCCAATTTGTGCAAACTCAATTCATTCAACTTCTAATGCATATCATCTTATCAAGCATCATCACTACACCAATTTATATGAATTAAAAACATCAAAATCTACTCTTCATCATGGCTGCCGAATTTGGGGGTGTTTGATTCCTTATCAATTTCTTTCAATTTCATGAATTTCCAACCTAATTTGGTATGCTTACTACACTTAGAAGTGAAAGGAAAGCTTGTAGTGCACTAACCTCTTGTGGACACTTCTTGGACTTGTGAAAACTCTAATTTTTCTTCACTTCTTGGCAGCCACAATCTTCCTTATGCTGTACGGACAATTTTTAATGAAGGAATTTATAGAAAATATGGTGAGAAAGGGGGAGATATTGAGCTAGGGAAGAGAGAAAATGGAAGAGGGAGAGGGACCAAGTGGTTCGGCCATGGGAGACATAAGAAGAAGAAGACCACTTTATTTAATTTTGTCTTCTTTTTAACTTTCTTCTTATCCTTTTTTAATTGGTTGTTAAATTTCCATTGGGTCGAATTTATTCATTGATGTCATTATGACATCATTCTTAAGTAATTATTTTATTTCTTTTTCTTTTCTTTTCTTTTCCCATTTCTATACATAAATTCACAGTTTAATTTATTTTATGTATTTTAATCTCTCTCATTTTAATTGATATTTAGGTCAAAATTCAACACTGAGGGTGAAATGATCAAAATGCCTTTCATGGTGCTTATCGGGTTTTAATTTCCCTTTACCGATTAGCAAATTTTTTTGAATTTTCTTTGACATTTTTAATTTCATTTAATCCTCACAAAACCTTCAATTTAATCCAAAATATTTATTTTATAGGGTTTCTCATGGGTCTAGGGTCAGCAACTGTCTTCATAATCGCTTCTCGATACGGTCACCCATTGCCGGAGTCCCGGCTCCTTTAACCTAATGACATTTCATTCCTTTTATTTTCCCTTCATTTTTTTTTTGTTTTTATTTCATCAATTTATGTCTCCTTACTCTAGTTTAACTGTAATTCTAGATATTCTGGCTGTCCGAACAAACATTAGTAGTCGAAACAGTAGAATGTACAGACTACCTAAAGTGAGGGCGTTACAGGATTATTTGTCAACTGTCTTTATAGTCGCTTCTCGATACGGTTACCCATTGTTGGAGTCCCGGCTCCTTTAGCCTAATGACATTTCATTCCTTTTATTTTCCCTTAATTTTTTCTGGTTTTTATTTCATCAATTTATGTCTCCTCACTCTAGTTTAACTGTAGTTCTAGATATTCTGGCTGTCCGAACAGACGTTAGTCTTCAGAACAGTAGAATGTACGGACTACCTAAAGTGAGGGCATTACAGGATTATTTGTTGGTCTTCCATTCTCGTTGAATAAATAGAAAGATAGATTTTTCTTTATTGAAGATACTGTCAATGAGCGCTAGGGTGGGATCCAGACGTATTGGAATTGTCTGGTGGACAAAAGAGTGGGGAAAATAAGACTGGATGCCGAGAAAAAAGTGGTGGTCAGGGAAATAAAAACCATTGTTCAGGAGGACAAAATTTCAACAAAAGCATTGCTTGAAGCCAAGGCCAATTGGTGGGAGTCTTCTTATGTGACCGGGGTTCTTGTGGTGGCCTAACATTACAATAACTTGCCGCTTAAGGTTAAATACTTTTGCATTTCTCTTAGTTATTTTTACTTATTTAAATTCTTTTCTTTTTGCAGATATGGGCAGCAGGCGAAAAATATTGAACAACTTATCCATAAGAAGAAGAAGGCTACTCGTCCAGTGGAAGATGCCTCTCCTTTGGACTGAAAAAGAGTGAGAGTTGATCCACCCTCTTCTCTACCTTCAAGTCTTCCAGCCCCAGAGACCCAGACTTCTTGTCCAAAGCCCAAACAAACTGATGCTGCTCCTCCATCGCGTAAACAATCAGTCAAGCAAGCTTTGGTCAGTGAATATGTGGTCGACAATTTGAAGTTGGCCAACTGGTTCACCAAGAAATACACGCTTCTGCTCGACCAAGCTCGATTGGAGGGGAAGCATGATGACCATCTAGCCCTTCACTCAGTGTCTCTCTTGATGGAGTAGTTAGCATGCACTTAAGTTTTATAGGAGAAGAACTGGGCATTACGTGGTTGGGTTAATTCCCAGGAGACCGAGATGAACTTGCTGGCTGATGCTGTGGCTACTTCCGAGAAGAGAGCGAAAGACTTGGAGGGCAAGCTTTAACAGATGAAAGAACAATTTGCTACTCTTCAGGATGAATTAGCTGCTACTTGGGAGAGTCACTCATCCATACAAGCTGATCTGAACAAGAAAATCAAGGCTGTAGAGGGAGAGCTTGCATTGACTGATGACCAGATAGTTGAAATTTATGTCAAATCACAGAATAATATGGTCATCAAGCTGAAGAAGCGCTTCTCAATAGATGATTTCTCCTGGGTTGAGAACCTTGGGGGAGGGGAGGGAGATAGAGAGGAAGGGCAAGGGGGTGCAGGTGATGATGTAAGCCCCTCGGCCTAAAAATTTTGTACTAAAAAAAAAAGGTTTAATATAGATGAACAATCTCTTTTTTCTTCATCTTTACCTTTTGCTTTTGTTTGTGAGAAATGAAAATATTAAATGCTCAGACACGCAGGCCTAGCGAAGTTATCCATCATAATAAAGTGTAAATAATAATTTATTTATTTATTTATTTATTTTTTAATGGATGTTCGAGCTTTTCATTTCCATAAATGACTTTATTTTGTTTGGTCCACAATTAATCTAACTAACAATAGAACTTCCTTTGAAAAAGTAAATTACCTTCTTGAACTGGTGATTCGTTTTGAGTGTTGCAATTAAGTAAACGTGTTTGGAAAACATCATTGTCTAGTAGTCTGGGCTTAAGACGGACTAAGCTTTCTTAGTTTAATTTGGACTTTGTAGATATCCTTTAATTGTTTAGCCTGGTGAACTATCACCATGGATATGCTAAGTGTCTTTTGATTATTTAGCCTGGCGAACATCGCCGTGGATGAGCTAAGTACCCTTAGATTATTTAGTTTAGTGGACTATCGCTGTGGATAGGCTAAGCACCCTTAGATTATTTAGCCTGATGAACTATCTCCATAGATGGGCTAAGTTCCCTTAGATTATTTAGCCTGATAGACTATCACTATATATGGGCTAAGCACCCTTAGTTTATTAACTTAGTGGACTATCGCCATGGATGGGCTAAGCACCCTTTGAAACTTTAAAAGTTGACCAAAAAATTCTTTTATTAATAATATTTGTGAAGATTATAGATATTCGAAGTTCAAGATAGTATTTTCCCGCTTATCTTGGCTAACTTGTAAGTCCTTGGGCGGATAACTTTTGAAATAACATAAGGTCTGATCCAATTGCATCCTAACTTTCCTAATTTTGCTAGTCCCCCGGTGATGTCATCTCATTTAGGAACTAAGTCTTCGACCATGAATGCTCGGTTTTTAACTTTCCTATTGTGCATGTTGATCATTTTTTGCCTATATTGTGCCATCCGAATAAATGCTTTTTGTCTTAGCTCTTCTGCTGCATCAAGATTAAATCGTAGATCTTTCTCTTGCAGGGCTTCCTCAAGGTGTTCTGTTTGGGCTAATGGAATGTTAACTTATAATAATGTTACTGCTTTTGAGCCATACGTAAGTGAAAATGGCCTTTCTCCTATTGCTGATCTTGGTGTATTTCAGTAGGCCCATAAGACATTTGGCAGATGGTTGGGGCATGCTCCTTTTGCTTTGCCTAATTACCTTTTGAGTCCATGAAGAGTTGTTCGGTTTGTGACTTCGGTCATTTTGTTCATCTGAGGGTGGTAAGTTGAGGTAAATTTTAGGTCAATCCAACACTTAGTACATAGCTTTTTGAAACTTTTATTTGCAAACGTGTCTTTGTTGTCTATTATGATGACTTTAGAAACTCCAAACCTGCAAAAAATATTTTCTCTAATGAAAGTGATTTCTCGGTCTACTGTTACATGTTGTGATGCTTCTGCTTTTAGCCATTTGGTGAAGTGATTAATTGCGACGATGACATATTTGCGGGATCTTGATGCCTTGGGAAATGGTTTGGGGATGTCAATGCCCCATTGATAGAAGGGTCAGGGGCTGCTGATGGTTGAAAGTTTTTCTGTTGGCTGTCAAGAAATATTACTGTATGATTGGCACTTCTTGCATTTCTAAACCAACTCTTTGGCATCCTACACTGCATTCATTGGTCGTGTGTCCATGGTCCTTGTGGAACCTGTAAAATTTTCCCTTATCTCTCCTTCCTGCAATATCAGGGTTAAGCTTCTTCGGCCATTTAACCTGTTTACTATTTTTCTGTATCTACATAAATACTCTAGATTTGGGCTCGTTCAAAGATATATAATTATGGAATATTGTTCTATTTCGTTCTTCATTTATATCCGAATGGTAAGTCCAATTCGAGCTATAGTTTTTCTTATTTTATCTCTTTTCATTGTTTTGCCTGGACTTCCTCTCTTCCCTGAGAGCTTATCATTTGTCATCCAACCTGATGTACTTCTAGGCCCTTTGCATCGACTGATAATAGTCAACTACTAGGTTTTTTATGAGCGAGTTTGAAAATTTTACATTCCTTATGCCTTTTTTTAAAGTCTCACATGTTTCATGATTCAGGTCTTCTATTCGTATTGCTTCAGTGTTGAATCAAGCGATATAATCTCTCAGAGATTCACCCTCATATTGTTTAATTTTCTGAAGATTAGAGGACAGCTTTTTTGGAGGAATAGAAGAGATGAACTTATTCTTGAATTTGATGGCAAGTTGGTGGAAGTTTTGGATCGATCCAGGCCTGAGGCTTTAGTATCATTTTTGCGCTAGCCTAGTCAGCGTTGTTGGAAATACTAGGCACAGGTGGTAGTCATTCACGTTTTGGAGCATCATTGTTGTTCAAAAGTTCACCACCTGGCTCCTTGGGTCCGTTGTCCCATCATATTTATCCAGCACAGGTAATTTGAATTTTGATGAGAACTGCTCAGCCAAGATTAGTTTGAACGGTGGAGACTCATCTCCTCTTTCGAAGTTTTCTTCCTCCACCTATTTCTGGTACTTTAGTCACGACAACTCATTAGACTGCTCCTCTTATTCGCCCACTGTGACCCATTCATTTTTTCTTCCTAAATTATTATTTGTTGACTGGGCAATCTCTTGTTTGTTTTCCTTAGCCTTAGACAGATCTGCTTCTATGACTCTTCCTGCTTCTGGGGCAGGTGTCCCTAATGGGGCATTGGTCCCTAGGATCAGGCCTTTGAGGAAAGTAATTTGGGCCTCCATCTCTTAGATGCACTGGTAGAATACCCAAATGTTAAAGATAGTCAAATAACATAAATGCTGAGCATACCATTTTATTATTTGACAAACACAAATAAAAAAAAAAAAAAAAAAAAAAAACCTGTGTCCACGTGAGTGCCATAACAAATTGAATGTCACCTTCTGTTTTACAAAGCTTATTGAAGTATTTAGGTCAACAAAAAAAATATAGTTTAGCTATGAATCTGATTTGAAACTTCAAACAGAAAAACAAAAGGATATGTTAACATGATGCTACTCATGAGGATTGAGACAAAGAATATTAATAGTTAACTTACAAGGATAATATGAACTATTAATTTATGTAAATAATATAATTATATCGTATAAGAACTTAAGAAATTTGTAATTAGTAATATTAAATTTGTTTAATTTAACAAGTTCATGGCACTCAAATAATTGCCAGTGCTAGAAATTCTGGACAACTGGACTAAAAAACATATTAAATCAACAAAAAATTTATACGTAAGTTTGTCTGAAACTGAATTTATGAAATATCAGAACTCATCTCATAAGCCAAAGCCAAGAATGACAGATTTAAATCCTGTTAAGAGACTCTCTCTCTCACACACACACATCCATGCCATGGCAATCAGTTTCATTCTTCTAGATAATAATTTTATTTTGAACCACACATGTACTTAGGAGTAACATATGACAAGGCAGAAGTGGTCATGGGCAAAAAAAAAAATATTAATACAGTGTTTCATAATAGAAGTTGAGTGAACATTTGCAAACCCACTAAAAGCTACCATGGCTTCAAATGGAGTGATAACTGGAGCCAAGAAATCTTTACTATCCAATAGAGCAATTTTGAGCACAGGAAACATAGATGAAAACATTACAGTGTCACAAATGGCATTTGTTATAATACAACTCCAAAACAATAAGCATTCTAATCAAAGGAGAAATTTATCACATGAATTGAAGCATACCTTAGGAAAGTTGGCAAGTTTTACAGGGTTTGATCTTCTCATACAAGAGTGTAAGCCTTTTTCCTTTCGACATGCCATCTTTCACTATCTTCAATAAATATAATCATCAATTATAAGTTCAAAGTTATACTATCTATTAACCCTTAGATCACTTACTACAAACTTAAATATCCTTTCAGTCTACTATAGACATAACTCAATATATTTATTATTATGATTACTACACAACAAAGGGTGTCTACAACTTTATGGGCAAGAGCTCTTTCATCAAAGCCAAATCCTAAGCAATTAGTAAAACCCTACTCTTTTCAATGGACAAAACCACTCTCCATGGACAAAGTCAAATAACATTTCCACAATATTTCTATTTATAGTATTAGTCACCTCAATAGATTAGGAGTTCCACTCAATAGAGATAACACTAAAATAAGAGTTCTACTCTATATAGAAAATATTCTGAAATATTGGGAAAATATCTCTCTCCAAATCCACTAAAATTTTGAGTCGTATTTCTAATAGCCCTTTCATCTGATCAATCATTTCAAGGTAAACAGCTGCATTAAAATGAACAAAGTTAGATAAATGATTAGCTATACATTAATGAATAAATTACCAGTAACAAATTGGTGCACATATACATATGTATAGCAATATATAAATCCCGAACAATTAAAATTTTATATGCCAGTAAAGTAATTCTGTAATATATTAGATGTGTTTGTACCGAAAAACATCATCTAGAAATGTAGCCATACTACCTAATCAAAGATTAAAATGTACTAATTATTTAACATTTCATTCTCTCAAAGAATGATTAGAAAAATTAATTCCAATCAAAGGTCTAGAACACAGTAAAACAAAATGGCCATGTTTTCAGAGAGGAAAAACATAATATATAATATCAAACCCACAAATGATTATCTGTCTTCATCAATGAATGCTTTTCATAATCAACCAATCACAGGGATAAAGAATCATGTTGACTCGCTGACAAAAGAAGGGAAAAGTGCAATAAATAAGAATGATAAGAATATTGATAGAAGTGCAGTTCACTCAAGTTGCAGTCCATATACTAATCAATGAATGCACATAATCAAAATAAAACTAAAAATAAGCATCCAATTCCGGTAGGAGGAGAAAAATATTCACGAGAATTGAGTGAGAATAACATGCTTAGGAATTGATTGGACTTTGTTTGGAAGCATGCACAGCACAGACATGTAGTAGGTATAAAAAGTAAACGAGTAGATAAAACAGAGATCAGAAATAAAAATACATAGATAAAATGCAAACAAGTGGCCGCACCACTAGGAGTAAAATTATTAATGCTGAAAATATAAATAAAAATAAGCATCAAACAGAATAGATCATACCTACACTAAGAGTTCCCACCAAATTCCAACAATCTAAACATCTTTTGCCTTCTCCAGCAGGTAATATCTTCATGAAAAACATTCAAGAAAATCATGCAAAATACAGAATATTAATGGAGAACCTCCCTAGAAAAGAACAATATACCAGGAATTCAGGATAAAAGAGAAAAAATAGGTATCAGTTCTTAGTGAGAGGCAAAGATCAAAGGTGGAGTATTTTTATCTTGTATAGCATTAGTAATACCTACACTTCAGAATCCTTCTCTGTTGAGATAAATCTGTCACCAAGCGATTTTCTTTTGCATCATATCTGACTAAAACATGCAACCAAATCAAAATGAAGATTTTTGTCTAAGGAAAGGAATACGAAGTAATACCATTTTTATTGTGGTTTATGTCTATTGCATATTTAATTATGTGCGTGCCTAACAAGATCAATTCGTTTGCAACAATAGAATTCCAATTACACAATTTCCATTAATATAAGGAATGCAGTTCAACAACAACTATGCCTTAATCCCAAACTAGTTGCAATCAATTGGTGCCTGGAATGCAATAATCAAAACAAAATATTTCAAGGTTCTCAAAACCTTTCTTGGGTAAAGCACTACAGATAAAAATTGGACAAGCTCAATGATGAAAGCAAGCGCAGATCACAGCTTGAGTAAAAAAATCAATAGATTAGACCAATGTAAACAGATAATGAGTAACGAAACTCTGGCTGTCCTTAACGATAATGAATCTAAAGCAATCAGGAAGTCAGTTGCCTAGACTGAGGAAAAACATCGAGTACACAACACACATCTGCCAGAAACTAGGTAAAGCCACACACATAAAATTTTGTTAAGCAGACACATGCCAATATCTAGGCAATTTTTTCAACAAATTTTAAGCAAAACATTGCAACACTTCCGCCTATTTCACAGCCATTAAATGTCAGGAGAACATTGCTAATGCTGGATTGCCAGAAAAAATCCATACAAGCAAATAGTCCTCCCTCCTGTGCCCATTAGGCAACTCCCACATCAAACCAGCAATCCTATGCCTAGAACCAGCAGCTGCCCCAACATCATCACTAGCACTTTAGTCACCAAATGCTATTGGAAGCCCATCAGGATTTTTTTTATTGTCAGAAGGATTTATTACATAACACCTAACATCAGCAAAATGGAAGTCTGAATGCATTGATGACTTGGGCCCAGATTGCATTGAGGACTTGGGCACAGATTGCATTGATGACGATGCTGCCAACTCTTCTCTAACATGTGGGATCGCATATGTATATTCCAGCCCATAAAGGACCTATATGGAGAGAGATTAAGAAAAAGTTACAACGGCACAGATATGTGGTTTTTACTGGCAATAAACAATGCCAGAAAAATAAAAATGAGGTTACTAGAATTCTATTTCGAATCAGACATGGAGAAAATAAAAGAATTTAGCTAAATATAAATAAATTCTTTCAACCATAGAATGACATCTGAGCATAACATATCAAAGGTCAAAACCTTAATAAAATACAAAAGTATATAGTACAGCTCTATCAACTATAATTAACATTATATATTGATAGCATGCACATCAAATGGAGGTGTACACCTGTCACACTTTACCCCTCTGTAAGGCATAATATGATCACGTAATATACCTAATGAATTACTGACTCCGTCTACCAATAACCCATTAAATACACTACAAGGGATTTTAAAACAATTTTCTTACATTATGAAAGTGGTGAGCTTTTCTAGCAGATATTAAAAACATTTACTTGAAGTTTAAAGATTTTATAAAATTTTTGTCCATTTTGATTTTTCCGTAAATTTTAGAAAAATTTCGGCAGAGTACCAGCTGTATTTACGAAAACCGAAAATTTTACCTGTAGAAAACACTTCCAGTATAACACTTCATCAATTCACAGCCACCATTATAACTCAAATCAGCACAATTTCCTCCAAACTCCACAATTCAATCAATATTTCACAACTCAAAATTTCAATTCAATTATTTCCAAAAATAGTAATAATTAATTTCATACACATTGCATTAAAGAAAAATTAATTTACATTTATCAGTCCAAAATTTACATCAGAAAATTCAAAATAATATTATTACAAAATCTGTACAACTGCTCATGACCAATTTACAAATATACATTCAGTTACATACATCAAAATAAATATGTACAATCATGATATAAAATTATACTCGACAAAAGATCCAGAAGTAGCTCTGAAATCCTCAATGACTCACTCATTGCTCTACTAGTCTCTCTATCTCATGATAATAATAAATGTATCACGAGTACTATGACTCAGTGATGCACAATATACTAAAATAAAATTTTATGCATAAATCAAATCACATTTATTCAAATATGGTATTGAAATTGAAAAACAAATACAAAACACAATTTATAATTTTAGTCAAAACAGTCTTATTTCGAAAGTCCCAAAACAGATTTCATAAAAATACACAGTTATATTATGCCATCAGTACAATGTTCATCTCAATAGTCGGAGGCTTATGAGGAATCTCAATGCTAGCTAGATCAAACTATAGGTACCCATTCAATTTCTTTCTCCACTGGCACACACCTCAACACTTCAGCCAGAGAGGGAATTCAAAATTCAAAACTAATTCCTCTCACTAGGCATGCTAGTGAGGCATTCAGATATATGGTCATGACACTGTAGTTTAAAAACTATCTTAACATTTTACTAAACATTTATTGACAATTCAAACACATACAATTAAATTTCCAACAATTTAAGTCAAAAGCATAATATTCATTTCATTCACAAATTTGCAATAAAAATAAATCACAATTTATTCATCAAAACAAATTGTCAAGAGAATTTACAGAAAAATTTTATGTTGTGCACAAACCTTGTGCGAGTCGCCTCTAGGCCTTGACTCGATATCTCGGGTTCTTTCTCGGTATTCTTTTCAACTGAAACACACAATTTTACAGTGTTTCAGTATCATAACGTATAATAAATTCAATCATAAATTCACAATTACTTATGTCTAGCTCTAATATGCTTAATTTAACGTTCTTTAAATTTTGCATTTCGGGGTTACTATTCACGACACTATTCAAGTCAATTTGTTGACTTTCTTATGCATATTAGGTATGGGAATTTCAATTTCACCCACATACCACATTTTGGTTTTTTAATTTATTGATTTTGGTTGCCCCTTCAATTTTTAGATCTCCTAGGCACAATTTCAAATTTTCAGTTTTGATGTCCTGTTTCGCACTGTTCCATTGGTCATGTTGCTGTGGGAATTTGGCTAAGTGTTCTTCCTTATTGTCTTAGCTTTAATTCCCTTTTTGAATCACTCCATTTGGAGTTTTGTAGCCCAAGATATGGCCATTTGAACATGGCTGGCCGGATTGGTATAACCTAGATTTCTGGGCACCTAATTTGGTTCTGGCAGTTTTGGACTACTAACTTTAGGTGGCAAAATGACTGGGTTATGGGCAGAATTTGGGTTGGTGTTCTTCATGAAAGTTGTAGTGCTATGTCATACCTTTCCAATGCCACAAAAATCAGGTCATTTGGACCTGTCTAGCCCAAGTTATGGCCACACTGTTCATTTGGTCATTTTGGTACAGTGGCAGTGCACAACACCCGGGTTTGATCTAATTGTTTACTATGTTAATGTCATTTTCTAGGCATGATTTCTAAGTGAAAAGTGCGTCATTATGTGTCTATTCTCATTCCCAATTGGCCTCATACCAATTGGGTTGGTAAATTTTCAGTTTTAGTCCCTGAAAGATACCTAGGTCAAGCTACCAGAATAAGAATCCTAACCAACCCAAATTGCACCTTAGTTCTATCAATTCAAACACACCACAAATGGTCCCAATTGACCATTTCTCACCTCAATTAGGGTCAATTGCACCAATTGATCATTTCCCTCAATTTTCAAGAGGCTTAAGAACCCTAATTACACAATTAAGCAATCTAACGCCATTAAAGTTTATAATTAACTTCTATACACTCAATTCAACTTAACTAATACTTCAATTTCATCAAAATCATGAAATTTCAATACGCCTTAATGCTGGCCGAATTTCCCATCTAGTCCCCCATAATTGTTTTCTTTTAATTTTAAGTTAATTTCTAGGTTAAATGAACTAAAAGCACAAGTATTAAACTAGAATTTCAAATTAAACTACTAACCTCAACTTTGATTTTTCAATCACCAATTTTCTTCACTTTTCCTTCTTGGTTTCTTCTTCAATCTCCTTCTTAAGTTAAGATAACAAGCTTTTATGAAGTAATTAGGGGAAAAATTAGGGTTAAGTGAGGGATTTTAAGCTTGAAACAAACTTTAATGGAGGTTTACACATGGAGGAGCTATGGGAGATGGGGCGGCCGAAGTGAGTGGGGAAGAAATAGTGAAATTTCTTTTAATTTGTTTGTATTTTATGTCTTATTAAATGTTTTTGACTTGGTAAAAAATGTAAAGAAATTAAAATTTCATTTATGATGTCACATATATGAGGTAAGGTGATATAATAAAGTAGTTTTCCTCACTTTTTCTTTTTTTTTATTTTTCCTTATTTCTTTAATTTAATTCCCGATTCCGAAATTTTCGTTTCTCCTATTTTATTGGACATTTAGGTCAGGAGTAAGCTCTAGAGGTGAATGGACCAATTTGCCCCTCGCCGGTCTGATCCAGTTTGTTAGTTATTCAATATTTCTTTCGAATCCCTGACTTAATTATTTGACCTGTTTAACAATTCTTTTCTGTGATTTTCTCTTTTCCACTGTGTTCGCAATAGTCCTTAGGATAGCGGCGTCACATTTTTCGGTTCAAAATTCGGGTTAAGACTGACCTCGCAGTCACTTCCCGGGAAGGTCACCCATCTCTGTTACTCCCGACTCATTTAACCTTTTATGTTCTGTTTTTCTTATTTATACTTAACTAGCTGATAATCATTAATTATTTGCATTCAGGGCTTATCTAGGTGTCTTAGATGTGGTTCTAATCTCCTTAATTGTCCGGACCGACACCAGTCACCGGAACAATGAAATATACCAGGCTTGGCATATAGGAGTGTTACAACACCCGCTTTAGGGTAAGGTAAATTGTTCCACCAATTACATGCAACTAATCTGTTTCAAGAGCGCACCACAACCATCATGTATGCTTGCCCTTCAGAGGTCTCAAGTACAATAGCACGTTTCAATGTACAAACTAATTGACATTTAGTGGAATATGCTAAACTAAAATGTCCAAGTTTATTATTCACATTCATTATTACCACAATATCAAATCAGTCAAGAAGTGAAGATGCAGAACTTATTTATTATACCACAATAGGCTTGCTGCTGGTCGAGGCATCATCTGATAAAATTTTAGCACAACTGGATATGCTAATGGAAGCCTTTCCAAAAACAAAGAATGCCTGAAGGGTTGATGTCCTGCCAACAAAGAATGGCTTCAAAATAAGAGTGTGTGTGTGTGCGTAGAGAGAGAGAGAGAGAGAACTAAAGTTCTTATAAGCTCTAGAGACTTCCAAGTCCTGGATTTGAAAAGAAATTGTCCAAATTACACCAACTTTATTACTTATAATCATTTTTTCAACAGACCATAGAGTGATGCCAGAAATTATAAAAAGTGGGAAAAGTAAAAGAAAAGGAGCACCAGCAAAGTCATTTACAATTTAATAAGGATCACTAAAATTTTTTGCCAAACCCAGAAAGAAAATATCCAAGTTTCTTACCAATATGAAGATTGCATACCAGAATGCAAGTAAACTAGAGGACAATCTAGGTACAGAGAGCAGTTAAAATATAATACATAGAATGTAGAAAACACTAAGCAATTCAGAATGCCGGGACCTGTTATGTTCCCCAGGTTGTGACTTATAATGGATAGAGCATTGGCAATACCAATAATATTAGACTTGCAAATGAAAATGAAAATGACAACAGATGACCAGAAGTAGTTCTCTTTTTACTTTCCGCTTTCTATTAATCATATTAGACAAATGTGATTGTGAAAAAAATATAAAAAGATCTGAGAATCTCAACAGCAGCAAGGCTTATAAATGTCAATACTAATCTGGTAATGCTTAGCATGCACATTTCTTGAAACTAATGAAACTACATATATTTATTATGCGTGCTTGCATCCATGGTTTTAAATCGCAGTGGCGGCCGTATTCATGGTCGTAGTTGCGAGTAAGCCTGTAATGGCTGTAAGGGTAACTATAACAAAGATAGTAAATATTCAAAGATATAATTAAAACTAAGATACAATTAAATAATAAGCATAAATACATAAAATAACAACATTAAATCCATCATTCTTATACATCATTGATATTAATCAATTTAAACCAAAATAATTAAGAAGATAGTAAATAATTAATCTTATTATCACCAAAATGAGTGTCTAGCAGATTTTTGATTATGTAAATTTTGATCCTAGGAGGGACCAGGAGCTTTAATCATTAGTTTAGGTTGTAAACTTACTATTTAATTTATGAAAATCAATTTTAGAAGTTAATTTCATGATTACTTATTTTTCCTAAATTTTATTTTACCAAAATCTAAATTTATACTTAGCAAATATTATTAAAGCCTAAAATTTTTTTGATATTATTTTCTAATTATTTATGTATATAACTAAAAATATTCAAAAATAGAGAAAAATTAGGAAAAAAAATAATAACTCACCCTTTAATCTCCTTCACTTCAAAACTGCCTTGTCTATTCGATAATCCATGCTTTTGAGCTAAAAAATATGTAGAGAAATGAATGATTTCACTTGAGTTGATTGTGGAGAAAATTGAGAAAAAGTTGAGAGAAAATGAATTAATTGACCAAAGAGAAAATGAATTAATTGACTAGAGAGAAAAATGAAAAGGTGCTAAAAGGAATGATTAAGATAGTTTTTTGTCTAAAAAAAAGTTTCCTTCTACTACATTTCACATTAAAGAGGTAAGAAAAAAAAAAGTTTAAGAAACCTTAGCTAGAAAAGTAGCGGCTGTTACCTTTAAATAACGGTTGTAATGGCCTTTACAGTTATAAATTTAAAAATTTATTAAATAACAGTGGTAAAAGAAACTGTAAACCTAAAAAACCTTTAAATACGTATTAAAACCATGCTTGCATCACAAGAATAAAAAAAAAAATTGAATTTCAGAATTCCTTGTTGCTAACACTAAAGTTCATGATCTTAGGCAAAAATAAGTAACAGCTTTAAAATCTTCATTGGGGATAAAAAAATTCCAGGACAGTTTTTATATTTACTATATTTATCTTATAGTGTATTCTATTATTACTTAATTTAAAATAGAGTAAATATTACTTAGTTACAAAAAAATAAACTGATTTAATGAAATTTTATGATTCACCTCATTAAATTTTTGTAAAATTATGCTTTTTTCTGTAAAGTAAATTAATTACAAAAAATTTATTAACTTAATGGACAAAATAAATTTTCTTCACATAAAAAAACATATACAATATTTTTTTAATAATGTTAAAAATATTATAATAAAATTAAATAAGATATACTTATTTAGCATTTCATATTTAACAGTTATTATTTCAATTAAAATTTAAGATGTTGAGAAAAATATAATATTTTAAAATATTGAAGAAAATTTATTTTTTCCATTAAATTAATAAATTTTCCGTAATTGACTACTTTACGGAAAAAAAAGTATTATTTTACAAAAATTTAATGAGATAAATTATAAAATTCCGTTAGACAAAATAATTTTACTTTGTGTTAAACCAAGTAACCATAAAATACACCTTATTTCATATCGGTAAAGCCTAACATAAATTAGTGAAAGTTAAGCCCGCTACCTCAAAGCAGCATGTAAAATATAGAATAATTCAAGTACAACACAGAGAAGTTCAAATTCCAGATTTAAGACATTGTAAGTCATTAATGACTCAACCATCCGAATTAGTAACAAAGCCTGCATCCATATAAAAGCAATCTATAAATGTTGAGAACCAATAACAGTTTCATAAAATGTGCTGATAAGTACTCACCGGCTGAGACAAGTATGTCCATAATGTATGACACAATCAGCAACAATGTGCAAAGCTCCAACTTCATCAACACAACAACTGCCATAATTTGTGTCTGCCATTACAAACAATTGAACCTCTATGCTATCCCCATTTTGTTCAGTGACAGATTCTCTGAGCAACTGAAGTTTGTCCCTCAGATCACTCACAACTCTGCCTGAATCTTTCAATAATTCATCTGGGAACTAATAGTAAAATACATGCAATTAGGTGTAAACCTTAAAAAATGTATGTTTAAAAGAAGATAAAGGGAAATTAGGAACTATCGTATTGTGCTTGAAAAAGATGGTTTTGGGTTGTAAAATGTTTTACCATCAAATTGATGGGTTGAGATAGTTTAAAGATTTTGTCCTTCACGATTTATAAAATTCCAATTATATCCTATTCCAAATGAGGAGAAAGATCAATATCATCATTAATAAAAAGAAGAAGAAGAACACAGCTGCTAGTCTACGTGAATTCCATGAAATAACATTTCAGATCTTCTACCATCAGCTAGACCGAGTTCATTTGCTCTTTAGCATAATTAAATTAAAGAGTTATGTTTCAACTTTTTCCTTTCTGAAGAATAGAAGCCAGAAACAACCTAACATTGTAAACAGTCTTTTCATTTTCCTCCATTTTCTCAACAGCCAAACAGGAAGTCCAAACTTATGAAAGGTTCTACTAAGGTTTTGCATTTGAATTCTTTACCTGTAGAGCAACTTTGGTGAAGTTCTTATTGTGAATAAAATGGGCAGTGCGGCCAATTTCGCAAACTTCCTTGAAGTCCATGGCCAAAAGAATACTTCAGTCTCCCACTACCCTTCCGAGGAGGAAAAAGAAGAAAAATAAAGAACGGAAGAATCCGATTTTAAACGGGCGAACCAAAACAGGCCCATTTCCTTTTAAACCGCCTTTTGGCCTTCCGTTGGGCTTAAATGAAAGACCAGACCCGCCCGGCCCAGGCTCTTCTCACATTCTGGCCTCTCAGTTATTTGAGTAGCATCTGGCATTTCCATTGCTTTCCTTTTTACTTCCTACTCCCTCTCTGTCTACTCCCTCTTTTATTTTAAGAAATACAAGATTGGCGATCGGCGGGAATACGACGGCTTAGAATATACCGGTGAGTTCACGTCCCTCCCCTCTTTTTCATCGTTAGATTCTCTACACTTTCTCTTTTTCATTGTTGGCTTAGAAAATTTTCGGAAAATTATGTTAGCAGTATTTGAAAAAAAAAAAATTTTCCTTTTGTAAGACACTAGATAATTGTATTTTAGCTAAAGATTAGCTTGTAATTATGTCTTTATTTCGTGGATTCTTATAATTGCAGTCCACCCTATTAAAGTATTTAAAAATTTCCCTTTTTTCCCTTTGTTCATTGCCAATGGATGAATATTTCCTGCCAAAAATGCTAGGCGCACAGTATTTTTCTTTTTTCCTCGTATTTTTCTTTTTTTCTCAATTCTGATGGGAAATAATAGAGCTGTTCTTTTCATGTTTACATTGGATCATATGTACAAATCAAACATGGATGCTGCTTGTTTGGCAATTTTGGTGGTTTCAATAAAAATTGGAGTTTCCAACATTTTTATACTGTTTTGAGTTTTTTTTAATGGTGGGAGCATGAAAATGTAGGGTTTTGGAGATTAATGTTTCGGTAACCAGACAAGTCAGATTGGTGACAGATGGCGACTTGTGTTCTTGCAAATCCCTGCAAACCTTGTCTCCATGTCTCAAGTATATCCCAATCACACCAACAACCTCGAATGGCCCGTGTCTTACCAGTTGGTGTTAATGGTTTCCCTAAGATGTGTGTGAAACTTGCTTCAGCTTACCCCCAATATGGACTTGTATTGAAACGCCAACAACATGAAAGTGCAACAAAGTACCAGCAAGGCACACTTGTTTGCTTGCTTGGTGGCAAAGATAAGTCTGAAAGAGACAATGGGGTAAGAGTTCGACTTCTTATATTTTACTGTATGCCTACTACTAAATAATGATTGGTTTTAAAAGGACAGCAAACATTTTGTTGTTGTTATTCATCAGATGGATGGTAAATTCGCAACTATAATTGATTAAGATTAAGACCTTTAACTGAATTTGTGACAGTAATTAATGTAAGATTATGACTTTTAATTGTCTTCTTGAAACCTTTTATTGACTTTCTAGATAATTGAGCATCTTTGTTGACTTTCTGGATATGGTTTTAAATAATGGTCGCGGTAATTTAAACAAATTTACCTTGCTGTTACGGATGTAATTGTAACGGCCCTTATTTAAAGGTAACAGCCGCTATGAACCGTTAAATAACAATAGTATCAGCAGTTACTTTTCCAGTTGAGAATCTTTGTAATATCTTTCATGTGAAATTCATAGAGGGAACAATTAAGCCATTTTCTCTCAATTTTCTCCACAATCAACTGAAATGAAATAATTTATTTCTCTACAAATTTTGAGCTCAAGAGCATAGATTATCAAATAAATAAGGTGGTTTTGAAGTGAAAGAGAGCAAATGATGAGTAATTGTTTATTTTTTTCTAACTTTTAGCTTTTTTTTTAATATTTTTAGGTAAATATATAAATAATTGAAAAATTATAACAAACAAAGTTTTAGGTTTTAATAATATTTGTTAAGTATAAAATTACGTTATGTTTGGTAGAGCGTAATGCAATGCAATGTAATGAAATCAATTACGTAATGCAATCAAATTATAATATAATTGTCATTACATTTCTCTGTTTGGTTGCAAAATAAAAATATAAGTAGTGTAATGTAATTGTAATTTTTATTTTAATATTTAATTTATTTATAATGTCAGTAATAAGTGGTAATGGTTGTAATAATTGATAGTGATGGCTAAGTGGTAGTGGTGGGGGTGATGGCGGCGGCGGCGGCGGCGGCGACAACAGCGGTAGTTAGATGGTGGTGGTAGTGCCCAAGTGATGGTAGAGGTGTCAATAACTAAGTGGTGGTAGAGGTGACAATAACTAAGTGGTGATAATGATAGTTAAGTTATGGCGATAACGATGATAGTAACAGGATAATGATTGTGATGGTGATTGTGGTGGTAGTTGTGGTGACAGAGTAAGAGTAGTGATGATAGTAATAGTGATGGTCGAGTAATGATGGTGATGATAGGATTGACAATAAATAAAAAAAATTAAAATAAATAATCATGATTATATTCATTTTTGTATGTAATGATCATTACATTTTTAAGTATAATTAATTACGTTATGTTTATTTTTTTCTGTTACCTAAAACGTAATCAAATATGTAATGTAATTTCGATTACATTACAACTTGGATTACGTCATACCAAACATGACCTTGGGCTTTGGCAAGATAAGATTTAAGAAAAAAAAAATAATCATGAAATTAATTTTTGAAATTAATATTCATAAATTAAATAGTAACCTCCTAGACACTCTTTTTGATGGTGATAAGGTTAGTTTTTTACTATCTACTTAGTTATTTTTGTTTTAAATTGAAAAATACTAATGATGTATAAGAATGGATTTAATGTCTTTATTTGATATATTTATACTTATTATTTAGTTATATATCTTAGTTTTAATTATATATTTAAATAGTTATTTGTTTCATGAAGTTTGCAAATTTTTCCAAAAAAAAAAAATTTGCGTAGTGACTGGCCATTACGTTATGGCCATTACAAGTCCATTTCTGTTACCTGCAACCACGAACGTGGCCGCTACTGCAATTTAAAACCATGTAGGTTTAGCGGAGCAAATTTTCATCTGAACTCAGCAAGCCTTATGTAGTGAAATATATCTTTTCTGGCTATTTATTTCCATTAGTAGCCCTGAGAATGGGAGTAAAATAGATAGAGGTAAAGGGGAGGTTTTCATTCTCTTTTTGAATTAATGCTTTTGTTATTGGCATGGGTAAGGTTTTGTTCACTAACACTTCAATCTAAAAGATCTAACCAAATTTTGTCTCATTGGATCAATTTTTGTTTTAATTTTAATAATTCAATTTATTGTAAATTCTGATAAAACCATTCAAATTCAAAGTTTTTGAGTTCCATTTATTATTTTTCAAATCTTATCTTAGCCTTATCTGAGATTTATTTATAATGAATTATAATTATGAAAAAAATGTGCTTTTGTGTGTTTGTGCGAAGCCAATTGGAAAGTTTTCCAAAATTCAGAAGGTTAACAAGAACTTCATATTTTCTGTTTTATTCGGGGGTTTTTTTTATATTTCAATCCAATGTATTCTAGGGAATCTTAGGGTTTGTTTACTTGTGAAAAATAATTTTCTATTTTCATTTTTCATTTTCTAAGAGAACTTTTCATTTGTCACATAAATTCAGCTGTCAATGATAGAAAATATTTTTTTTTAATTCAAAATATATATATATGTAAAAAAATAAATTACTATAAAATATATTTAGAAACTTATTTTATCCGGGCCTTGCTATTGTTCAGCCTGAAAAAACTGTATTTAATTTAGTAGACAAAAAGGGGCTTTTTTCGAAAGGCTATCAACATATGCATATATAGATAGAGTGTGCGTGCGTGTAGGGTGTAGGTGTACCACTTACGAGAAAGAACCCCATGTCAGTAAGGTAGTTAACCAAACACAAGCAAGTAGTTCATCAGTCATGATTACTTTTTTATTATTGTGGATAAGTATTTTCCTAAGTAATTATTTAATTTTAGTTATGGAAAAGTTATAGTATAATTTTAATTATAAAAAACTTATTGTTTTTCATTCGGAAAACATGACTTTTGTCATAAAGGAAAACAGTGAAAAGTAATGTAAAAGTTATTTTCTAAATCCTAGTTAAATTTTGAAAACTAGAAAATTAGTTTTTCATTTAGAAAACCAGCATATGTGAATAAGAAATTTTATTTTTCAGTTTTTTGGAAAATTTTTTCAAAAACTACTCCAGTTTTTCCCAAGTGAACAGGCCCTTAGTTGTTATATTTGAATTTCTTCTGAAATCAATCAAAACCTACCCATGAATGGCCTAACTATGAGGAAGTTTTGAGCTGGCTGTCTTATGTAATTCTAGATGCCTTTCTCCTAGTTTCGAACTTGCTACCTAAAAGGTTCATACTTTGTCGGGCCTAAAGACAATTGATCAGGTTCACTAAACAGCCAAGCTTTTAGGCACTGTTGCAATGAACCACTGATCTTAATTTTTGCTGCCAGTAAAGTTCTTAACCTTATTCCATATGGCAGCATTATGCTTTGGAGGCATTTAGTGCCTCAAACAATGTCATGAACATCGTGAAGGGATCAGATGCATCAAATATTTTTAGCCCCAAAAAAAATTCAAATATACTTTTGAAGTTACATTCTATTTCTTGTAAATGAATATCAGGGTTCTCCATGGAATCCTTTTGAGAAGGTCATGGAAAGTTTTAAGGGACAGTCAGTACAAGATGTGTTACGGCAGCAGATTGAAAAACAAGAATTTTATGATGGAGGAAGTGGGAAAAATCCACCTCGTGGAGGCGGCGGTGGTGGGGATGGCTTTGGAGATTCTGAGGATGAAGGCCTTGCAGGAATCATGGATGAAACTCTGCAAGTAGTCTTAGCTACTGTCGGCTTTATTTTTCTGGTAATAATATCTCCCTTCTACCTCTTGTGATGTGTTGAATAGCTAATGACCTATATACTATATTTTATCACCTACCAGTTTGCATATTCTTAAGTATATCCTTTGTTTGTTAGAAGAGAAAATTAATGTAAAAGGTTCATCAAACAAAAATTTTCTTTCACATTAATCTATTGCTTCTGTTGTCTTCTATATGATGCTTGGATTTTTTTGCTGTGTATATGATTCACTTCTTGGTAGGTACATTTATTGTTCTTGTAGAGGAGAGATAATGTTCCGTTGAAAATCCTTTTGTTCATGGGTTTGGCAGCCCTGCAGTATTTGATTCAATGCAGTGTTTTTAGAAAGAAAAACTATTGCTGAAAAATAAATTAATAGAATGTGATACTAAGTTTCATTGCTGATCTTTCTTTACTACTCAAATGGTAAAATAAGATTGAAACTAAAATGTTGAGATTAGTGGAAATGTGATGCCTACAAATTTTGGGCTCGTGGAGTTGCTGATAAGGTAGATTTATTTTATATTGATAAGTAGAATGAAATTTGAATTTCTGCCTGTTTCAGAATGCAACTTGATTACAATATCTCTAATCAATTTATTCATGTATCATGTGGCTGTCTGCGTCTTTTATGTTAAATTTCACATCTGTGTATGTTACTAGTAAAACGGGCGTCGCCTGAAAAGTTTTAGAGTAATTATGTCGGATTTACTTGTCCAGAAGTAGTGTCAATTGCCATGCGTTTTAATTTTTTTTTTTTTCTTCTATGGTTATTACTGCAGTATGTTTACATCATTAGTGGGGAGGAGTTGACTCGTCTAGCGAAAGACTACATCAAGTTTGTTTTAGGAGGAAGCAAGAGTGTTCGTTTAAAAAGAGTAATGAACAAGTGGAAAAGGTTCTACCAGAGACTGACTGAAAAGAAGGAGGTTGACAAGTTATGGTTGGAAAGGGCGATTATCAATACCCCACAAAATACAGGGAAATTTTCAGGTCTATGACAGAATCAAATGAAGACGAGTAATTTCAATCCTGCTATTTCAGCAAGATGGCATGTGCCATATGTTAGAAGCAAAATTTATAAGCCTCAAGGCTTTTGATGTCAGATATTTTACTTGTGGCAGAACAGTTTTGTATATTACTAACCTTAGCCGGCGCAACGTTCTTTTAATTTTTAAATTATTATTGTATAAAATTGTATGAAATCACTTTATTATTTGATTGCATTTTAAAATATTTAGGCATGTTGGTTCTACATTGAAAAATTTTATTTTTAATTATAACATATAAAAATAAATTTTGTATGATGCTAAAAGAAATTATATAAAAACGATTTTTTTTAATTTGTATTTTTTTTTTAATTTGTAGACTATGTACTTTGAATAAAAGAATATGGCAATGAGATCATATTACTAAAATTTTATAGCAAGTTTTCAATGATATCATACTACAAAAATTTAGTAGCAAGTTTTTACCGGTTTCTTGGAATGGAGAGCAAGCTTTTTCTTTGTTTCTTGAAATGGAGTTGAGCATGCGATGACTTAAAAGAAAAACTTGCTAATAATTTAGGTGCACCGATTGTTAGGTGAGATTCAATTTATATAGATTGCTATAACGAAAGGATTAATTCACAACTATTTGAAGAAAAAAAGATTTATGAAAATTTGATTTGAAACATTGTTTCAATTTCTTCATTGGAAAGTGTATGTTGCACATTATTTATTTAAAAAAAAAAATAGTATGCATATATTATATTTTGCCACTGGTATTAAAGTTATCTTCAGGTTATTTCTTGATTTTACTCCTAATTAATTCTTTAGAAAAAACATTAAAAAAAAAAAGTGTACTATAGAAATTTGAAGACTATATGAGGATAAACTTATCAATCATTAAATTAAAATTTTATATTTAGATTAATTCTATATATATTTTAATGCAAATATCTAATCTAATAGTTATTAAATCTATTCTCATATGAAGTTTATATTAGATGCACCCAAAAAACTAAGCAATACACAGAAAATGCTTCGCATGCATCATTATCTATGAAAAGGACATTAGATTCTTTTCTATTTATAACACCTGAAGCTGAAGAGATGGGAGAGTTGATATTTAAAAGATGGCTGATAAAGAGGAGAAACGGTTAAATTTAGGTGAAAGAATGAGAGATAAGAAGTCAAGAAAGCAGAGATACATAGGGTTGAAAAGCATGGTCTCAAACATTATTAGCATTTTGTTGTTAAACCTTTGGCGTAACTCTATTATTATGTCAAGTGACATTAATATAAGGAGTCAATTTTACAATAATAAGATATGAGCCTATTTTAGTACTCAGCTTTATTATATTTATATAGAGAGATTTGAAATATAAACTTGGGATAGCATTTAGACTGTTGAGGCGGTGATCAAATCTCCCAGGAAAAATTAGTAGAACAACTTCTAATGAAATAAACCATCATGTAGTCCTTGGTAATCGATTCTTTGATGGTTTCACTAATTCAAGGATCCCTTCAGCTCATGAGTAAGCAATTGGGTGCTAAAACAAAAAGGTTACACGCATATCAAATGAAAATGTACGCAAAAGTGCATCCTCCTGTATTTGAAGGTAACTGGCGACCGGAGCAATTGCTTCTGAATATTGTTCAAATCCATCAATGTTAAAAGGTTACTAGACAAATAAGCATGGTCCAAAGCATAAAAGGAGTCAAACCCAAAGAAAGTGGCAAGTTGGGTAATAACTTATAAAACTTACTTCAAAAAGGAATACACTAAGCTACCTAGTCATTCGTGGAACAGTGTCAACCGCACTAGACGGCTAAAAAGGTTAAGGTCAAGGGAGAAATATTTAACACCATGAAAAAGGAACCAAAAATCAATATGATTCAACACCAAACAGTTTATAAGAATAAAAATAAATGTAATGCCAAAATTACCAATAATTCAGAAAGATTGTCTTAATAATCGACACCCACTCGAAGTGATCACCATTTTGCATAATCCTCGTATTTCCTAGCCAATCTTATTAACATGCATCCTGGTTGAAACTTCAAAAATATTTATGGCAAAAAATAAACTAAACTTAAACCAACCACAACATATCTACAATTCCTTTTTCCAAAATGTTCTCATAAAATGCTAACCAAATAAAAGGACCCAACTGTACTGAAACATCGGCCAGAAAAGGGCAGTCAAACAAAATCCCATCCTTAAGACTCGGTAATTCATGGTTCAAAAAAAATGAAATTAAAAAACCTAGGAGTTCAGGCTCTCTTGGGCTTCTTTGAGCCACCTTCTTTCTTATCAGCCCCTGCAACCTTTTTCTTGTCCTTTCTTTCCCTCTTCTTTAAAGAAGTCATGTGAGCCTTGAGAATAGTTGCATATGAAGCCTGAAAGCGCTGGTGATCCTTTGGTCCAACCTTCTCAACATAAAACAAGGAAACCCCGTCAGCCAAGCTAAAGAAACACATTCATAAAGAACCAGAAAGTATAAGGAAAATACATAAATGCTACCAGTAATCAAGCCTATTAAATTCACAAAGATGGAGGCCAAGCGGACATAGAAATTCTCAAATTATATCTATAAGATCCTCAAATTCTTAAACTGTTCCCCTTATGGAGCAGTAACAGAAAATGGAACATATTATAAAAACTATGTCTAATGATGGCCACAAATATCCAACAGGTATGATATCTATCTGGTATGATATATATGGAGTACATGTTTCATAAAAATGCTTCATAAAAATGCTCAAGTCATCCTTTCGTATCTCAATATAATCCTAAGAATTAAACACCTCAATCATTGGATCATCAGTCACTTTATGACAATTGTACTACAACTCATTTTTTTGCTTAATGTATCATTCAAAGGTCCAACTTTAAGAAGAATATAGCCTGGTGGCCCTGACCTAGTTGCAAATGCAGCTTTCTACTACATAGAATTCAAAGGCTTAAATCGTTAATAAACTTTTCATCCCATCTGCAGAGAAAGTAGTCTGAACCAATGATTCTTGCTAACCCTTGTCTCATCTCAACTAAACTCCAAAAGATCATAAAAAGGATATGTTGAGCACAAGGTACCCAAATTTTAAAAAGAAATGGATACATGATCAGAAAAGAGAACAAGGCAGGAACAAAAACATGACAAGTACAGAAAACCATCAGGTAGGCCCAAATCCTTGTACCAGCATGATACAACTCATACATATATTTCCAAATTAAAATATGAGAAATTTGAAACAAAATTCCATTGAATCAAGAAGGATATTCAATTAGTTAAATGGACAGACACTCCCCAAAGATTATCTCTAGAGTAATTTTACAACATCATCAACTCAAGTAAATTCCCGGAAAAATATGTCATCAACTAAAGTAGTAAAAGCTTGAATCAGTATCATTAAGGAGAAATGGACTAATATTTAGTTCCAATTAGGAATAAAAAGGGGAAAAACCACCAAACAAAACTCTCTAGGAATATAAGTATTTAGCAATAACAAAATCAACAAGCAAAGCAAGCATTGCCAGCATTTAATTTACCCATGAAACAATGTATTACCTCATTCGAGTAAAATTTTCATTTCCTAAAATATAAAGTTTTCAAACCTTTTATAGAGAAAATAGGTCGCACCTAACTCAACCCCAAAGTCTAATTCAAGGGGCAAGAATCGCCTAAGTTTTTATAAGAGGTACATTACCCCTATCTCAAACTGATGTGGGATATTAACAAACCCCCTCGCGCCGAGAAACGAACACCTAGAGCGTGAAACACTTATAAAAAACCCAATATCGATTAAGGAGGCTCTTATCCCATATTAGGAAAATGAGTTGAGCCTAACTCACCCCAAAAGCTAGCCTAATGGGGAAAATTGTCCAAGTATTTATGTTTAGAACTCTTACCTTATCCCAAACCAAAGTGGAACAACACACCTTCTTACGTCTACACATGAACTTTTGGGGCGTAAAATTTGCAGGAATGAATATCTAAGAGTGGCTCAACATCAAGGCAAGGGTAGGCTGCGATACCATGTAGAGAAAATGGATTGGACCTACCTCAACCCTAAAAGGCAACTCAGACCTCTCATAAATGTTTCACGCTCCAATGTTAGCCCTAAACTACCTTTTAGGATTGCGTTAAGTCCGATCCATTTCTTCTACATGGTATTTGAGCCTACCTTTACCGCAATGTTGAGTCACCCATAGATGTTCATGTTTACAAAGTGCAAACTTCAAGCTCCAAAGTTCTTGTCTGGCATAAAGGGTGTGTTATCCCACATCTATCAAGAGATAAGGCAAGAGGTCAAAATATAAAGACCTGAGCAATCCTCCCATTTGACCTAGTTTTTAGTTGAGTTAGGCCTGGTCCATTTTCTCTACACCTTAATTGGCCTTACTAAGTATTCTAGTAAATGAAGTTCTAGCTCAAACTTTATCATCACAAGTCATACATAACCAGAATCAAGTTCAGATGGCACTAGAGCCAGTGTTATCAAAGGCGAGCGAGGCGCCCAGGCGAGGCGCCAGGCGAGGCGAGGCGTCCCTCTGTCGCCTCGACTGGAACGCCTGGCTCGGATTGGAGGAGGCGACGCCCGCCGAGAGGCGAGGCGACGCAGCGAGAGGCGACGCCTCTTCACAAAGAACGGTAAAGTGTTTTTTTTTAAATTAAAAAATCAATAAATTTATCTGCGTACCGTCAGCCATTCCACCAGCAGAGACCCTTTTCTTCTCAACCTCACGAAGACGCTTTTCTCCTCAACGGCTCAACCTCGACTTCACGACGACAACAGGTACGCTCTCTCTCTCTCTCTCTCTCTCTTCTTCTTCTTCTTCTTCTTCTTCTTCTTCCGCTTCGATCTCTCTCTCTGTTACGTCCCTTTCTTTTTTTTTTTTCTCCCTCTCCAGTCTCCACCTCTGTTCGATCTCAGATCCTTTTTTTTTTTCTTTCCTGCTGCGCTGCTTCAATCTCTCTCACGTCCCTTCCTTTTTTTTTTTTCTCTCCTCTCCATCGTTGATCTCACGCTCTCCTCTCGTTGATCTCACATCCCTTCTCGCCTGCTTTTATTTTTCTTTTTTTTTTTTTTCTGTCCTCTCCTTCTTATTTCTTTCCCGCTCGCTCCTTTCTGATCTCACGTCCCTCTGTTGATCTCACGTCCCTTCTGCTCTGTTTTTTATTTTTTCTTTTTTTTTCTTTTTTTTTTTCTGTCCTCTCCTTATTTCTTTCCTGCTCTGCTCCTTCTGATCTCACGTCCCTTTTTATTTTTTTTTCCTTCTCCTCCTTTTAATTAATTAGTTATTATTAATTATTTATTTATTTGTTAATTTAATTATTTTATTTTTATTAATTAATTATTTAAATTTTATGGGTATTGGTGAATTGATTATTTTAATTTGTATTCTTGTTTAATTAGTTGATTAATTAATATGGGTATTGTTGATTTGTTGGTATTTAGTTTAATTTTTATTTGTTATTCTTGTTAATTTGATTAGTTTTACTTTTTACCTTATTAATTAGACATTATTTATTAATTAATTATTTATTTTATATAGGTATTATTAATTTATTGTTAATTTAATTTTTTATCTTCTTATTATTGTTAATTAATTATTTAATTTATATGGGTATTGTTAATTTATTATTAATTAGCTTACCTTTTACTTGTTATTATTATTAATTAGTTTTAATTTGATTAATTTTACTTTTTTCTTTTTAATTAGATAATAGATGTTTATTTTATATGGATATTATTAATTTATTGTTAATTTGATTATTTTTCTTTTTGTTCTTAGTAAGTAATTGTGTAATTTATATGGACATTATTACTTTGTTGTTAATTAGTTTACTTTTTACTTCTTATTATTGTTAATTAGTTGTTAGATTAATTAGTTTTACTTTTGTCTTGTTAATTAGACATTAGTTGTTTATTTTATATGGTATTATTAATTTATTATTAATTTGATGATTTTACTTTTTGTTCTTATTAATTAATTGTTTAATTTGTATAGGCATTGTTAATTTATGATTTTACTTTTTGTTCTTATTAATTAATTGTTTAATTTGTATGGGCATTGTTAATTTGTTGTTAATTAGTTTACTGTTTTACTTTTTATTTATTATTCTTGTTAATTACTTATTTAATTTATATTGGATATTGTTAATTTGTTGTTAATTAATTTATTTTTTATTCTTGTTAATTTTTTTGTTAGATTATAAATGGGTGATAAGAATAATACATCTGGATCTTCTGCTAGTAGTAGAAGAATGGACCAGTGATGGGCACATGTAATTCAAGTTAGTGAAAACAATACCAATGATCTTCAATGCATGTACTGTATGAAAGTTTACAAATGAGGAATTAATAGAATCAAGCAACATCTTGCTGGAGGTTACAAAAATGTAATTCGATGTCCAAAATGTCCAGAAGATGTAAGGAATCAAATGCAGGAATTCATTGCTAAAAAAAGAGAGCAAAAATCAATTATGAATATGGAAAGACCACCTGAATTTGATGATGTTGAAGCACTGGGATTAGATGAAAATGAGGAAGAGGAAGAGTTGATGCAAGAAATTGGAAGTGAAATAAGAAGGCAAATCTTGGAAGTTACAGGTACTAGTGCTTTTAAAAAACCAAAAGTTTTACCACCACAAAGTAGTAGAGGGCCTATTGACTGTTATTTTTCCCCTAGACCTGCTGTTTTGGGAAAAAATATAAGGCAAACTACCATTGATGAAAATAGTCCAGCTAAAAGGAGTTAAGGGAGCGTGCTTGTGTTGCCATAGCACGATGGATGTATGATGTGGGAATAGCTTTTAATGCTGTGAATTATGATAGCTTTGGGGAAATGATTCGAGCAATTGGAAATTATGGGAAAGAAATGAAACCTACAAGTTTTCATGAGGTTAGAGTTTGGTTACTTAACAAAGAAGTGCAAATCATAAATGATCTTCTCGAGTCTCATAAAGAAGAATGGGAAAATTATGGATGTACATTGATGTGTGATGGATGGACGGATAGAAAAGGGAGAACCTTGATTAATTTCTTGGCTAATAGTCCAAAGGGAAGTGTATTTATTAAATCAGTTGATGCAAGTAATGAATCAAAGACAACGGCATTGTTAGCTAGTTTGATTGAGAAAGAATTGATAGAAATTGGTCCTGAAAAAGTAGTTCAAGTTGTTACAGATAATGCATCAAATAATGTTGCAGCAGGTAAAATTTTTATTTAATTTTTTATATTACTAAAAAAAATATCATTTTATTTTTATTATTAATGGAATGAATTTTTCTACTTGTTTATGATAGGGAGAATATTGGAAGCAAATTTTTCTCATCTATACTGGACTCCATGTGCAGCTCATTGTATAGATTTGATGTTGGAGGATATCTTTAAGATCCGTGTTTTCAAAGAAACATTCCGCAAAGCTGTTGAGCTTACTGGTTTCACATATGGCTCTTCAGGAGTTCTAAATATGTTATGAAGTTTACTAATGGAGTAGAATTGCTAAGGCAGTGGCAAACTAGATTTGCTACTGCTTTTATTACACTGGGAAGGATTCATCTTCAGAAAGCCAACATTAGAAAAATGTCCAGAATGTCCAGAAGATGTAAGGAATCAAATGCAGGAATTCATTGCTAAAAAAAGAGAGCAAAAATCAATTATGAATATGGAAAGACCACATGAATTTGATGATGTTGAAGCACCGATTAGATGAAAATGAGGAAGAGGAAGAGTTGATGCAAGAAATTGGTAGTGAAAGAAGAAGGCAAGCACTGGAAGTTACAGGTACTAGTGCTTTTAAAAAACCAAAAGTTTTACCACCACAAAGTAGTAGAGGGCCTATTGACTGTTATTTTTCCCCTAGACCTGCTGTTTTGGGAAAAAATATGAGGCAAACTACCATTGATAAAATAGTCCAGCTAAAAGGAGTTAAGGGAGCGTGCTTGTGTTGCCATAGCACGATGGATGTATGATGTGGGAATAGCTTTTAATGCTGTTAATTATGATAGCTTTGGGGAAATGATTCAAGCAATTGGAAATTATGGGAAAGAAATGAAACCTCCAAGTTTTCATGAGGTTAGAGTTCGGTTACTTAACAAAGAAGTGCAAATCATAAATGATCTTCTCGAGTCTCATAAAGAAGAATGGGAAAATTATGGATGTACATTGATGTGTGATGGATGGACGGATAGAAAAGGGAGAACCTTGATTAATTTCTTGGCTAATAGTCCAAAGGGAAGTGTATTTATTAAATCAGTTGATGCAAGTGATGAATCAAAGACAGCGGCATTGTTGGCTAGTTTGATTGAGAAAGAATTGATGGAAATTGGTCCTGAAAAAGTAGTTCAAGTTGTTACAGATAATGCATCAAATAATGTTGCAGCAGGTAAAATTTTTATTTAATTTTTTATATTACTAAAAAAAATATCATTTTATTTTTATTATTAATGAAATGAATTTTTCTACTTGTTTATGACAGGGAGAATATTGGAAGCAAATTTTTCTCATCTATACTGGACTCCATGTGCAGCTCATTGTATAGATTTGATGTTGGAGGATATCTTTAAGATCCGTGTTTTCAAAGAAACATTCCGCAAAGCTGTTGAGCTTACTGGTTTCACATATGGCTCTTCAGGAGTTCTAAATATGTTGCGGAAGTTTACTAATGGGGTAGAATTGCTAAGGCTGTGGCAAACTAGATTTGCTCGCTTTTATTACATCGAAGGATTCATCTTCGTAAAGCCAACATTAGAAAAATGTTTACTTGAAAGTTGGACAACTAGTAAATGGGCTAAAGAGGTGAAAGGCAAAAGTGTGAAAGGACGGTTTGAGTCCCGCCTTACCGAATCATGTTGTTTATGCTCTTAAGGTTTCCGGTCCTCTTGTTCTTGTGCTTCACTTGTTGATAATGAAAAAACCAGCTATGGGATATATTTATGAAGCCATGGATAGGGCTAAAGCCATTGCCAACTCACTCAATGGCAATGAAGAGAAATACAAGAGCATTTTTGAGATTATTGATGCGAGATGGTCACTTCAATTGCATCGCCCTTTGCATGTCTTTGGATACTTTTTGAATCCTGAATTTTTTTATCCAAATAAGATGAGAATTGAATCTGATGAAGAGGTCAATACAGAATTGCTTTCATGCATTCATAAAATGGAAAAAAATTCAGCAAAAGTTGATATGATTCTTGATGAAATTGAGAAATACAAGGCATCTCAAGGGACAATTTGTTTTCATTCAGCTATAAGATGAATAACAACCAAAACTCCAGTTTATTAATATAAATCTTATTAATTTTTCATTTTGCTCATTTATTAATTTATATCATGAATTTAACAATCATTGGTTCTATATTTTAATAGCTGCTTGGTGGAAAACATATGGTCTTCAACTCCAAACCTACGAAAGTTTGCTATAAAGGTTCTGAGTCTCACATGTAGTGCAAGTGGTTGCGAAAGAAATTGGAGTGTATTTGAGCATGTAAGTAATATATATATATATAGATTTCTTAATTTGTTATTTTATCTTGAGCCTTTTGAGTTTGAAGTTTAACTTATTTGTTACTGTAAAATAAATGACAGCTTCATAGTAAGAAAAGAAATCGGCTATTTCAAGAACGCTTGGACAATTTGGTATATGTGAAGTACAATCTATGAAGCACGGAAACGGCACCGAGTGCCGTTTCCCAGTGTCGGAAACGTTTCCGACGACGAAACGCACCGACACGGCTCGGAAACGTTTCCGGGCCGTTTCCGAAAATATTGAAAATCGGAAACGCGTTTCCGGCAACGGAAACGCGTTTCTTTAAAGAAAATTAAAAAAAAAAAAAAAGAAAAATGGGTAGGTTAAAACATTCACCAACAACAGAAAAGAAAGAAGAACAACAGAAAAGAAAGAAGAAGAAAAAGAAAAAGAAAAGGAAAATGGGTACCTCGGCAGTCGGCAGTCGGCAGACCACTCGGCACGTCGGGTAAAAATCGCGAAGAAGAAGAAGAAGAAGAAGAAGAAGAAGAAGAAGAAGCAGCAGCCGATTCTCCCAGGTAAGGCGTTTCCCTTTTTTTTTTCCTTCCCATCGTGAAATGATTTTTTTTCCTTCCCATCGTGAAATGAATGGGGGCTGGGTATTGGGTAATTAGGTTTATATTGGGGTGGTTTATTAATTTATTATTATTTAATTTATTATTTTTTTTATTATTAATTTATTTTTTTTTTCTAATTTTTTTGTAAAATAATTTTATCAAGCAATTTTTATTAATTAATTATAATTTTATTCTATTAATTAATCATAAATTTATTATATTTAATATCAATTTTTTTTTTCTAAATGGATATTCCATAATTAGATTTTTCTCAAATTAAATTTGAGGAGTTATCATAAATATTTTTTTAAAAAAAAAAAAGATAAAAAAATTTTTTCCAAATTCACTAAAAATTTTCAAGATTTGTCATATTTTTAAAATCAACATTTTGAAGGAAATTAAGGACAAATGTAAATATATTTTTAAAGTTATTTTTAAAATTATAAAATTTCAAGTTTAAATTCTAATTAACGATAAATAAAAAAAATTCCAACATTCAAAATTTGTATTTTATATTAATATATTTTATATTTTTGTAATAGTTTATATATAATGTGTTTAATATAATTTGTTTTAATGTATCGTTATATTATATATTAAAATTTTTCATAATATAGTCAATTTATTCAATTTTATTATTTAATTCTTTTTTAACATTTGAATGTGTTGTAATTGATATTTATTTCTTATAAGTATGAAACTTCTAAATATGTATTTTTATAGTTGAATTTAAATGTTGATTTGAACTTTATTTATTATTAAACATATTTCATAATATATATATATATATATATATATATATATATATATATATTTATTTATTTATTTATTTATAACTATACCCCTATATTTTTTATATTTACACGTTTCCCCCACGTTTCCGTTTCCTATGTTTTTTAAAATGCCGTTTCCCCGTGTCCGTTTCCGCGTTTCTCCGTGTCCGCGTTTCCGTTTCCGTGCTACATAGAGTACAATAGAGCGTTGCTACGCCGACACACTTTTGGGGATATCACAACACCTATTGATTTGGCAAATATTGATGAGAGTAATGAATGGTTGCTTGGTGAATTAGAAAAAGGTGATGGGGATGATGATGATGATGATTCTCTTGTTTTCATGAATGACGTATTGACCTGGGGTGATGTTGGTAGAGCAGCTGGAGTTCCTGAATCTCGTTATGAATCGAGAACGGCTGCAAGATCAACACCACCAATTGAAACTCCATCATTTCGAAGGCCTCGTGCAATGATAGGTGCATCCTCTTCGCAAGTTGATGATGATGAAGAGGAGGAAGAATTTGTGATGGCCGTTGTTGAAAATGAAGATGATTTTGGAAATCTTGATGATGAGTAGTTTTAGTTATAAGTTTTTTATGTACTTATTGCATTCTGTTTATTATGACTTACAACTTATTTTTATGTATTAATGTCTGAACTTCTATAATTTATATTTTTTATTATGTGACTTATGACTTATTTCTAATTTTTTATTTATTATGTATAATTTTATAGCGTCACTTTTATCATATACATCTGCTGAAAATTCAGGTATGAACTATTTCTTTTTTTAACATCTCTTATTATTATGTGTGTTTTTACTTATGCTATATATTTTAATTTTACAGTCTCATACTTACTTGTATCTTATACTTAAGCTGGAAATACAAGTATGCACTATTTTCAATTTCTCTTATTTTAGATATAAACATAGTGTAAATCATATTTTTTTTCTTTTTAATATGTTTTTTTACTTATCAACTATTTAAAAGTATATATATATATATATAATTTAAACAATTAAGGTTATGGCGCCTCGCTTCAAAAAGGCCCTCGCCTCGCCTCTCGCCTCTCGCCTAAGGCAATAGAATGCTATCGCCTTAGTGTCGCCTTTCGCCTTGATAACACTGACTAGAGCACTTCTAATACAGTACCACGACCTAAAAGTCAATGTATCTAAGTGCAAAACCACTGGCTTAAAAAGAAAATATAAAAGATTTGGATGAAAAAGGGGCATACTGAAGTAGAGATTGTCTTCTTGCCATTGGTTGCACGGATTAGACACCTATATTCAAGGGGTTCACCAGCAGCTGCCATTTTATTCCTTTGCACCTTAGACTTCAACGATGCTAAAAGATACCAAGAAATGCAACTATTTAGCATCCCACACAACTCCTCACAATTTCATCACCCAAATACAAACACAACGTAATTAGACTCATTGGGAAAATAAAGGCCGATATACTCACATCGTTTGAGAGTAACCCAAACAGTTCCCTTCTCAGTACTGTGTTCGAACATGCTTGTAAGTTCATTCAGAAACGGGTCTGGCTGTAAAAGAACCTATCAAAAAGGGAAAACAAAATTAGCACAAATTCACATTGTTTACAAAAATCCAAATCAATTAACATTCCAAACGTAATCCACAAAATCACATAAAAAAAAAATCAAACATATTACAAATTCTAGTAGCAAAGTTTCGAAACCCTAAGATTGCGATACCCGCACATACAAATCTATTCATCCAAGATCAGAACATGGAGCGGATTAGAAACCTAGCACATAACAGAGAATGATACATAAATAGAATGATCGAAAATGAAAGATCGAGGGTTACCATGATTGAGCGTTGGATTGAAATCTCTCGAGCAGTAAAATTCCTCTCCCACTCTCAAGCGAGGTCGTCAATGACGTGTGAGAGCAACCAGTACTGCAGCCCTATTGTTTGTTGCAGAAGAAGGATAAGTTTGCAGTTTGCACTGTTATAAAACCGGACAATCCGGCCGGTTGATTGGGTGAATTGGTGAACCAATCAGCTCAGTTCTTTAATTAGATGGGAGATGAACCAAAAAAAAACTGGGTCACTCAGCGATCGAACCAACACGTTGACCCGGCTGACTATAATTTTTAACTTAAATTTATGCTGAATCGATGTTTTTTTTTTTTTTTTTTATTTGTAGTAATACAATAACTTTTATGAAACGATATGTTTATTTTGTATTTTATTTTATAATTAATATTTCATAACTATTAAGAAGATATTTATTTATTTATAAAATTATTTTAATTTTACATATTACTTATAAATGTTAATATAAAAATTAATAATAATATTTAAATATTTTTAATATTTACATATAAAATTTAAAAACATTACAATAATATTTAATTAATACATATTTAATTTAATTTTTTAATATTCTACTGCTTAAACAGCCATCTATTAATCTGATTTTTTAGCCTTATCAAGTTCTGAATCAGATTTAATAACCATGTATGTTTGGCATTGATGGTATTAATTAGAAAATATTAAAATTTAATTTATAATTAAATTTAATATATTATGAATTATTTTTTTAAATTATTTAAATAATTAAAAAATTCTTTTAGTTTTTTAATTTCAAAGTAATAAATAAATAGAATACTGTATTAACTAAATATTTATATGAATTATTTTTATTAAATATTCTGTGGCCGAAACGTCACGAGCTTTGCAGAGCATGGCTAAATAGTAATCTAAAACGGCGGAGCCAGAAAAAGGAAAGAAGGCAAATCAAGAATTAGACATGTATAAAGGCGTAAACGAGACAAGCCTCAACTTTGGTAAGCTTAAGCATTACTTATTAAATTTTTAGTTCTAACTCTATTGTTGACCCCACGAGCTTAAATGAGCATAGATTTTGATGATAATAAAACTCAATTAGAATCAAACTAACCTTGTATTAAATGTTGTGCTTCTCAAAAAATAAAGAAAATGACTCAAGAAATTCATGATGAATTCGTGCTTTTGAAGAAATGATGACATTTTAAGATAATACAGGACGAATCAAAGGAGATAGATGAAGAAAATGTTACCTTTCAAAGCTGCATTGAAGATCAAATTTGAAGGTACATGTAGTATAGAAGTTAGTTTTAAACTTTTAGGATTGTTTATGAAAAGAATTGAGGAGTAGAAGCCAATGATACTTATTTTTAATCCCTCAATTATTTTCTTTTAAATATCATAAATTGCCTAAAAGCATTTGATTATGATTTGGTGTAAAGTTTTAAAGTTTTCAAAGTTATGTAGAAAAGTTTTTCTGGTATACTAACTGGTTTGCTACTTTTTCTGTTATGTTAACTGTCTCAACTCTGCACAACATCGCAGAAAAAGATAAAATAACGACTATTTTCTTGAAATTTGAAATTATAACGTTCAAATGAGTTCTCAAACAGTCAAAAATGTTCCAAAGCTATAAATACACCTATCCTTGGCCATTTTGCACTTAATGAAAGTCTCTCTACTGTTTCTAACCTTTTAAGATTATTAAAGCTTTCATTCAAAGTGCTCAAATTATTTTTATTGCTCATCATTGGCTTACTTACTCATCTCTTCTTTATAGATTCTGTTGTATTGAGTGAGATTGAGTTTTAAACACTTTCTTATCATTTATGAGAGGTCATTCAAGCACCTATTGAAGTTTGATTGTGAAAAATGTATGGGATAACACTTGGTAGAAGTGTAAAGCTACTTGTAAAAGCTTTGGTGAGAAGATTTGTAAAGAGCTTTTGTCTCTTGCCTTTAAAAGAGAAGATCAGTGGAGTGAAGACTCAAAGTGAGATCTTTGAGAGAGTGAATGTAGGCTAGTTGAGCCGAGCCACTATAAAAATTCAGTGTTTAATTTTCTCAACCCTTACTCTTTACATTTATGCATTTTAACTTTCTGATTGAAGTATTTTTGCTGGTATACCTGCCCCCTTAGCTGAAGGTTATTCAATCACTAGACTACCACTTTTTAATGGCACAAATTACTCTTTTTGGAAAACTAGAATGAGAAACTTTATACAATCTGTTGATATTGATGCTTGGAGAATAATTAAAGATGGTCCTTATATTTCTTATAAAATCAGTGAAGGAACTGTGCAAATTCCTAAAGCTAAAGTTGAATTTGATGATAATGATTGAAAGAAAATTTCTACAAATGTCAAAGTTATTAATATTCTTCATTGTGCTCTTGATATTAATGAGTATAATCATATTTAAGGGTGTCAAACTGCAAAAGAAATATGGGACAAACTAGAAGTCACATATGAAGGAACCGATGTGGTGAAAGAGTCAAAGGCAAATCTCCTCATCCGTGATTATGAGTTATTTGAGATGAAACCTGGTGAAACTATGGCTGAAATGAGTACCAGATTCACAAATCTTGTTAATCTTCTTAAAGCTCTTAGAAAGAGATTTGAAGAACAAGAACTTGTAAAGAAAATTTTGAGATCTCTTCCAAAGTCATGGGAAGCAAAGACCACTGTTATTCAAGACGCAACGGATTTCAGAAAATACACATATGGTGAGCTAATTGGTTCTCTCATTGCACATGAGATAATCTATAAGAAAGATGAGAAAGAAGGTGATCAAAAGAAAAAGAAAGGTATAGCCTTCATATTCAAAAAGGTAGATGAGAAAAAGAAAAGTGTTGCTTTCAAAGCTAGTTCAAGTGATGATTCAAGTGCTTCAAGTGATGATTCAAGTGCTTCAAGTGATGATGATGAAGATATGACTATGATAGTCAAGAGATTCAAAAGAGCATTTAGAAAAGGTGGAAGCAAATATAAGAAGTTCACAAAGAAATATGCCCCAAAGACTATAAATCATTCAAGTGAAATAGTTTGTTATGAGTGTAACAAACCAGGCCACATTAAGCCAAAGTGTTCTACATTGAAGAAGAAAAATAAGTTTAGAAAGGATAAAAGTAAAAAGGCAATGGCGGCAACATAGAGTGATAGTGACTCTTCATCAAATGATGAAACAAGTGACAAAGATGTTTCAAATGCTTGTATGATAGTAATTGAAGAAAAAGGTGAAAGCTCGCACATTGAAGATAGTGAAAATGAGGTAAATCTTAAACTTTCTAATGTTGATGAATTAGAACTTGCATTTATAAAGACATATGATAAATATAGATCTTTTAAAAAGAAATACAAAATTTTGATTCATGAAAATTGTGCTTTAAGATCAGAAAATATTTCTTTGAGTATGGCTTCAAAGGAAAATGAATTTTACAAATCTCAAATGAAATTATTTAAGGAAGTTAATGATGAGCTTCAAAGATCAAAAGAAGTGTGTGAACAAATTCTTGAGCAAAACAGAATTCTTAAAGTAAAAATTGAATCTTTGATAAGAGATTTAACTAAATTTACAAAAGGAAAAGAAACACTAAATTTACAAAAGGAAAAGAAACACTTGATATACTTCTTGGAAATCAAAGATCCACAAATGAAAAATTTGGAATTAGTTATGATGGATTTATGAAATATGGAAAATAAGAACATTATTTTGTTAAAGCTTCATCTTCTTCTCAACCAAATATTACTTGCTTTTATTGTAATCATAAAGGTTATATGATTAATGCTTGTCCTATTAGCAAAGGAACCTTTAAGGCAAAGAAAGTATGGGTGCCTAAAGGAACCCTACCTAATATTACTAACATACAAGGACCCAAAGTTGTTTGGGTACCTAAAGACAGTTAACTGATTTCAGGTCTGCCTAAGGAGTATGCTGGAAACAGAATACTGGTACATAGATAGTGGCTGCTCTAGGCACATGACAGGAAATAAAGGCAAATTCTCCTCTCTTACTTTGAAAGAAAAAGGTTATGTCAAATTTGGTGATAAAAGTAAAGCTAAAATTATTGGATGTGGAACTATTGGTAAAAATCCTTGCATTGAGAATGTTGCATTAGTACAGGGATTAAAATATAATCTTTTAAGTGTTAGTCAACTGTGTGATAATGGTTTTAAAGTTATTTTTACTTCAACACATTGTGAGATTCATGGAAACAATGCTATGTTTGCTGGTGCTAGAATAGATAATATTTACCTACTTGATTTAACAAGTCTTGAAGAAAATTGTGAAATATGCTTTATAACTTCGGATGATAGTGCATGGTTGTGGCATAGAAACTTAGGACATGCTAGCATGAGTACACTTGCTAAACTTTCTAGAAGAAATCTTGTTAGAAGGCTTCCAAAGTTAGGATTTGAAAAAGAGTTTCAATGCAAAGCATGTGCACTTGGTAAGCATACAAAATCATCTTTTAAATTAAAAAATATTGTAACTACATCTAGACCATTGGAGTTATTACATCTTGATCTTTTTGGTCCAATCACACCTAGAAGTCTATGAGGCAAGGCATATACTTTTGTAATTGTTGATGATTTTTCAAGATTCACATGGACTTTCTTTCTTGCTCATAAAGATGAAACCTTTGATATATTTGAAGCTTTTTGCAAAAGAACTCAAAATGAAAAAGGCTATTGCATTACATTTTTTAGGAGTGATCATGGAAAAGAATTTAAAAATAGTTTGTTTGAAAATTTTTATTCTCAAAATGGTATTTATCATACATTTTCAGCTCCTAGAACTCCACAATAAAATGGAGTTGTTGAAAGAAAAAACTATAACACTCCTATTTGCATAGCTTAGTATATTTAATTGTTCCGGTGACCGGAGTCGGTCCGGACAATTAAGAGAATTAGAACCACATCTAAGACACTTAAATAAGCCATAAACGCAAATAATTAGTAATTGCCAATTAGTTGAGTATAAATAAGAAAAACGGAACACAAGAAGTTAAACAAGCCGAGAGTCACAGCGATGGGTGACCTTCTCGGGAACGACTGCAAAGTCGTATTAAAATCAAATTTCGAACCGTAAAATGTGACGCTGCGGTCCTTAGGACCCTTATGAACACAGTGAAAAAGAGAAGATCACGAAAAAGAACTGTTAAGTCAGTCAAATAATTAGGTCAGGGAGCCAAAAGAAATATTAAATTATTTACAAACCGGGTTGAACCGGCGAGGGGCAATTTGGTCAATTGACCCCGAGAGCTGACTCCTGACTTAACTGTCAAATAAAATCGGAGAAAAGAAAATTTTGGAGTCAGGAATTAAATTAAAGAACTAATAGAAAAATAAATAGAAAAAAAAAAGAAAATAAAAAAGGTGTAGGGAGATGACATCATGCATGATGCCATAAGTACTTTAATTAAAATTTTATTTAATTAGATTTTTAGTCTTCCATAAGACAAAAGACATAAAGAAAAAAAAAAGAAAAGAAAGTAAGGATTAATGACATCATAAAGCTATAATTAAAATTTAGGAAATTATGGATAAATACAATAAAAAAGGGACCAATTAAAATTAAAGGATTAAAAAAAAAAGTAAAAACTCAAATTTTTTTTCTTCTTCACCCGTCACTCCCTCTCTCCCATTTCTCTCTCTCATTTTCTCTTCATTTCCACCATTTTTGGACTTAGAAAGCTTGCTTTTCTCTAGTTTCTTCCCATAAATTTCTTAAACTCCAACACAAAATCACACTCTGAGATCTAGATTCATCACTTGGGAGTAAAAAGGAGAAGAAAAACTTGAAGAAAAGAAAAGGAAAAATGGAGTGAAATTGAAGAATTGGAATTCAAGTGAAGGTAAGTAATTTACTTTGAAATTTTAGTTTTGATGCACATGTATTAAGTTAATTTAACTTAGAATTTTAATTTAAAATGAAAAGAAAATTATTGTTGAGGGACCATATGGGAAATTCATCCAGCCTATGTAGGGGTGAGAATTGCATGAATTTGATTGAATTAAATATGTTAGAAAGCTTGAATGAGTTGAGGAATTGTGTTTGTATGGTTGGAATTAGTAAAATGTAACAAATTAAGTGAGTTAGGGTTTTGGAACCTAGGGTTTGGGAGACAAAATGTGGAGAAATGGTGCAATGATGTATTTGATCTAGTTTGAAGTGAAAAATGGTCATTTGTGACCAAATGAAGTGTGTTGAAAATGTTGGAGTTGAAACTAAATTCGGACTCAATGTGGTCATGCTGCTGGCAGCATGACCAAGGTCCCTTTGAGGGACCAAAAATGAAAATTTACGAGTCCAATTGGTATGAGACCAATTAGAGATGAAAATAGACACTAAATGACGCAATTTTCATTCAGAAACCATGCCCAAAAAGTGACTAAAACCTAGTGAACAAATTGATCAAAGTCGAAAAATCGCAGGCTGCCCTGCACAAACTAATCAAATGAATAGTATTTGTTCATTTGGTCATAACTCGAGCTAGGAATGTCAAAATGACCTGAAATTTTACCAGTGGTTAGATAAAATATAGACCTAAAACTTTTATGAAGAACACCAACCCAAATTATGCCATTAACCTAATCAAATTACTGAGCAAATTTGGTGACCTGAATCTGCAGACTGCAGATTTGCCTTTTGAACAGTAAAGTTTCAATGGCTATAACTCTCTCTAGAAAACTCCGATTTAGGCGATTCTTGAACCGATGGAAACCTAAGGCATATTAGAACATTTCATATGAAGAAAGTTAGACCAAATTATGGACCTAACTTGATCAAATTACTGAATGAAGTTGGATCAACAAATCTGCAGAACCAAATTCTGCAGCATAAACAGTAAATGTAATTTGCTTATAACTTGAGCTACAAAACTCCAATTGGAGTGATTCAAAAAGGAGAATAAACTTAAGACAATAGGGAACATTTTCTATGAAGAAAGTTTTGCCAAATTTCAACAGTAAAGTGACTAATGGAACAGTGTAACCTTAGATACCAAAACTGAAAATTTGGCAATTTTGCCTAAATGACTTAAGCTTTGAGAAAATGACCAAAACCAACAAGTTTAATGACCAAAATGTGGTATGTGGGTGAAGTTGGAGTTCCCATACCTATTAAGCCTTAGAAAGTCAATAATTTGACTTGAATAGTGTAGTGAATGGTAACCCAAAATACAAAAATTTCAAGAACATCAAGTTTAGCACATTAGAGCTAGGTAAAAGTGAAGTTAAATTTATTTTTGGATTTATGTTAAGTTATGATACTGAAACACTATGAAACTGTGTGTTTCAGTGGAAAAGAACACCGGGAAAGAACCCGAGGAATCGATTCAAGGCCGATAGGCAACTCGCATCAGGTTTGTGCACAAAAATTTATAAATTATAGTTTCACAACGAAAATTGATTTGTTATACATTGTGAATATATTTTATTCATTATGAATTTCGAAAATGTTATGTTGCCTATTTTTCAATAGAAATTTGGAATGAAAATTATTTATTGATTGTATGAAATGTTTAAATAGCTTAATTTAAATTGTTTTGAATAATTTGAAATATTGAATTGTGACATTACCATGATGAAGTATTTATGATGCTTTTGATTTAAATTGTTTTTAATTCACACTTGGCATGACAATATTAATATGTTCATCCTCCACTTGTGGGGTGAGTTTGATATTTGATCAGTTTCCTCCCTCTCTGGCTTCCTAGTTTGAGGGGCGAGTTTGGATGAGTACTCATTAGCTAGCTAGCCACCTCCCTCATTGATTTCGATTAGTGGGGGTGTTTGCCTTGTCGTGATGTACACACGGCATGTTCGGAAATTTTGTGTCATGGCCTAAATTATGTTATTGTTTGGCAACACTATATTTATTAAATTGTTTGATTAAATTTTGTGTTGTATGAAGCTTTGAAAATTATGATTTGTTATAAATGTGATTTAAAAAAATTATGAAATGCGATTTTGAGATTTTTGAATTATAATTTGTCCATAAATGTTTTATATTATGCATTTTATACTTTATTGTGCACCACTGAGTATCTTTATACTCAGCGATAGCTTTAATTTGCTGTCGCAGATAGAGAAAAGGATATAGCAGCAAAGCTAGCTGCTACAGTTAGAGAGGAGTACGATTGAAGAATTTCTGTACGGGTATTGTCTATACCCTGGTAGTTTAATTTGATGTAAATATGATAGTATGCATATGTATCTCTGTAGTTTGTGCAGTTGTACAGATAAAATTATAATAATATTATTTTGAGATTTTACGTCTGTAAATTAACTTATGAATGTAAATTAATTATTAAAATGCAATGTGCATGAGTTTATGAAATGTTCTGAGTTATTAATTTTTTATTTGAATTTTGAATTTTGAGTTGAAGTGTTGCCATTGTTGTTGATTTGAAGTTTGGTGGTTGCAAATGAAGTTGTGATTGAGAAAAATATTGGGAGTGTTTTTATTTTCAGGTTTTGAAGAACTGTTTTGTCAAAATATAGACGGCACTCTGCTGAAATTTTTATAAAAATTGCGAAGATTTTAAATATCTAAAAATTTAATTTATATTTGGACTTTAAATAAAGGTTTTTAAAATTTTAAAAAAAAATTTTACCAACCAATTTCAAAATGAACGAAAATTGTTTTAAAATCCCTTGTAGTATATTTAATGGGTTACCGGTAGATAAAGTACGGTAATTCATTAGGTGTACTACGGGAACATGTTATAACTTACAAGGAGTAGGGTGTGACAAAAACAGATCTTTGCAAGAAATGGCAAGAACAATGCTGAATGAAAACAGTTTACCAAAATATTTCTGGGCAGAAGCTGTAAATATAGCATGCTACATTTTGAACAGAGTTTCCATTAGAGCTATTTTAAAAAAAACTCCTTATGAACTTTGGAAATGAAGAAAACCTAATATTGCATATTTTCATGTCTTTGATTGCAAATGTTACATCTTGAATAACAAAGACAGCAATCTCAAGAAATTTGATGCTAAATCTTGTGAAGGAATATTTCTAGGTTATTCAACAAATAGCAAAGCATATAGGATTTTCAATAGAAAAACCTTGACCATGGAAGAATCAATGCATATACTTTTTGATGATGCTAACACCTTCTTGCAAAGGAAAGATTTTTGTGATGATGAAATTGAGCAGATTCTAAATTCAAAGAATTCAAATAAAGATGAGCTTGATTCAAAACAACTAGTAGAGGATGATCAAAATGACAAAGAAGAAGAACTTCCTTGCTCCACAAATGTTGAAATTCAAGAAAACTCCCAACCAAATGTGGAAGAATTACAAATTGAGAAACCTCAACATCAAGACATTCCACAAGAATGGAGGTATCATAGAAATCATTCCAAAGATGACATTCTTGATAGTCCATCACAATGAATGATGACAAGAGCTCAACTTAGAAGATATTTTGGCAATATTGCTTTTGTTTCTCAATTTGAACCCAAAACATATGATAATGCTCAAAATGATGAAAATTGGCTTTTTGCTATACAAGAGGAATTAAATCAATTTGAAAGAAATAAAGTGTGGACACTTATTCCTAAACCTAAAAAGCATTCTATTATTAGAACTAAATGGGTATTTAGGAATAAGATGGATGAAAAAGGACATGTAATTAGAAATAAAGCTAGACTAGTAGCTCAAGGATACAACCAAGGGGAGGGTATTGATTTTGATGAAACCTTTGCTCCGGTTGCTAGAATTGAAGCTATTAGAATGTTGTGTGCATTTGCATGTTTTAAGAATTTCATGCTTTATCAAATGGATGTTAAAAGTACTTTCTTAAATGGATTTATTGATGAAGAAGTTTATGCGGCTCAACCTCCTGGTTTTAAAAACCCTCATTTTCCAAATCATATTTACAAACTTACTAAAGCTCTCTATGGTTTAAAGCAAGCTCCTAGAGCATGGTATGAGAGACTTAGTAAATTTTTGCTTCAAAATGATTTTAAAAGAGGAAAAGTGGATACTACTCTTTTCATTAATAAACTAGGAAAAGATATGCTTATTGTGCAAATCTATGTAGATGATATTATTTTTTGTGCTACAAACCATTCCCTTTGTAAGAAATTTTCCAATATGATGAAAAGTGAATTTGAAATGAGTATGATGGGTGAACTTACTTTCTTCCTTGGATTGCAAATCAAACAAATGAAAGATTGAATTTTTATAAATCAGTCCAAGTACATAAAGGATATGCTAAAGAAGTTCAAAATGGAAGATATGAAAAGCATTGGAACCCCCATGAGCTCAACAGTTAAATTAGAGAAAGATGAAAAAGGTAAGGAGATAGATAATAAACTCTATAGAGGTATAATTGATTCTTTACTCTACTTGACAGCATCCAGACCAGACATTCATTTCATTGTATATTTATGTGCAAGATTTCAATCATGTCCAAAAGAATCTCATCTTGTAGCAGTTAAAAGAATTTTTAAGTACCTCATTGGCACACACAACATTGGCTTATGGTATCCAAAATGTGAATCATTTGATCTTATTGGTTATAGTGATTCAGATTTTGCTGGTAGTAGATTGGACAGAAAAAGAACTTCTGGAACTTGTCAATTTCTAGGTCATGCATTAGTTTCATGGCACAGTCAAAAGTAAACTTTTGTTGCACTTTCTACAGCAGAAGCTAAATATATTGCAGCTGGAAGTTGTATTGTGCAAATTTTGTGGATGAAACAACAGCTTGAAGATTTTGAAGTTAAATTTGATCACATTCCCATAAGATGTGACAACACTAGTGCTATAAACTTGTCAAAAAATCCTGTCTAACACTCTAGAAGCAAGCATATTGAAATTAGACATCATTTTATTAGGGATCATGTTCAAAATGGTGATATTCAAATTAAATTTGTCCCTTCTAAAAAATAGCTTACTGATATCTTTACAAAGCCACTTAATGAGGAAACTTTTTGCAAAATAAGAAGAGAACTTGGTATGACTGATGCTCTTGCTTAATTTTTGATGCATTCTCATGTTTCTATATGAAAATAAAGTGATGTATGTTGATTTGTGGTGTTAAAAATGTGTTCTGATATTTCTGATGCAATTTGAAAAATTTTGGGTCTGATCTGATATGAACAATATTATGCAGAATTTGATTGCAGCGGCAAACTAATCTGTTTGCTAAGTGCTTTACCACTGCTCCTAATTCTTCGTTGGCAAACTGGTAGTCAGGTCTGATTGTACTAAAAATCTAAGATTATTCTTCTTTTCTGAGCGCCTATTCTGTATTTTTAAAAGGCACATTACTCAAATAGCCTTTTATTTAAAGCATTGCATCATTATGTGTTTTGAGGGCAAAATAAACCTTTTACATATTAACCAGCGAGGGACTCAAAAATTTTTTTCAGAACCATTAGTCTTCTCTGCTTCTCCACTGGTATACGGTATCCATCACTCTGCAAAATCTCCATTTATGTCTTTTCAAGTTTAAAATTCAAAATTTCTTCTCTTTTCTGACGCATCGCCTCCTAAAACTCGATCAAATGCATCCTCTCTCCATTGTTAACCCATTTCACTCACAACCCTCTCAACCATCATCTCCCTTCATCTTCTTTAAAATTTTCGAAACCCATTGGCTCTAAATCAAAGCGATTGTTCCGCATTCTTCAAGTTAAAAAATCCCTAAATCCTTCCTATTCATTCCCCGATATCTCTCTCAATTTACCGAAAGAAACCATTCAAAGTGATTCTCGTTGGATTAAAATTTTCTGACGCATTCTCTTCTGTCATCATCGATTCGTATTCTCTCTCTACAAGTCTCAGGTATTGAATTCGAAACATTAATGGAAACGTGTTTTACATTTTTTTGTGGTTGTTCTGTTTGTTTCGCTTTCGTCTCTCATTCTTGAAATTAGCTGATAGATTTTCTTATTTTGAGTATTCACATTACACAAACATGCGCTATATGACAAAATCATGAATTTTTTGTTATTGATTCTCAAAAAAAAAAAAAAAACCCGAATATTTCTTACTATCAGTCCTAAATTTTTTTTTTAATACATGACATTGTGTTAAAAATGTGTTGATATGCTTCTAATGGTTATACGTTGACTGCTCACATTGTTTATTTTGTGAGCCTAGCTTTCTCTATCCCTACTGCCAATTTTCTTCTGGTTTGGTAATGGCACGGTCAAAAGAAAAAGGCAAAGAAAAGGTCACCACACCCTCATCATCTTCAGACTCTACTAATGCGAGTGTCCCTGCATCACCTCCTCCACAGAGAGAAGTTCCTCTGGTAATTAGAAAATCAAAAGAAAAGTCCAAGAAAAGGACCAGTGAGCCTGTCCAAGAAAAAGGTTCCAAGAAGAAGAAGACTTCAAAAGCTCCAATTGCGCTTATGGAAAGGGCCATTCATGAACCAAGGTACATTCATTGGCCTACTTTTAATGAAGTCTCTGTTCCTTTACACTCTCTGTTTGAATATCAAAAATGGGACAGATTATACTCTAACACTGAAGGAGTATATATGGACTTAGTTCAAGAATTTTATAGAAATTTAAGAGTTGATGATGCTGAAAGAGATGAATCTTTTAATGTTAAAATAAAAGAAAAAGTTTATGAGGTGACAGTAAAAAGGTTAGCAAAAGCCCTAGGCATCCCAAACAGTGGGAATAGAATCTGTTCTCACAAAGAAGTATTTGTTGTTGGCGGGTTCAGTAAAAGAGATTTTGAGGCTGAAGTGTTTAAAGGAGAAGTGAAAGATAAGACTAGCATTACCCATCCTCACCAACACATCAAAATCCTTTATAGCTTTATCATCTATGTGCTGAATCCTAGAACTGGTAGTCCAAACTATTTAAGCACACTTGATCTCTGCATAATTTGGCATATTGTGAATGAAATTGAGTTTAATCTTGCCTACTTTATGCTGAAGCAAATTATGAAATGGAAACCACCTTACAAACTTCCATATGCTCGTCTTCTTAATGGCCTATTTAGAGACTTTGGGATACCCCTAGAAACTGAGAAACTTAGAACAAATATGATCCCAATTACAAGTCTGCAGAAAGATGATGATGGCAGAAAACTAAGGTTTGAACTAGGTGTTAGTTCTAAGGATAGTGCAAGTGGTGCTTTTGATATTGAAGAAATTCTGGAAGAAGTGAATAATTTAAGGCAATTTGTTGAGATTGAATTTAGAGAATTATGGAAATTTAGAGCTTTTCAAACTGTTCTTATGAATGCACTTGATTCTAAGATTGATGGAACTTTGATGTTGATGTATAAAATTATGGAAGAACTATTCAAAATCAAAGTTCATTTGGGTATTTCAAGCACTGAAGCTGGAGAAACTAGTAAAGCTGTTGTTACTGGTTTTGTTCCACAAACAGAAAAAGAAAAGGAAGAAAAGGAAACAGAACAATAAGAAGAGGAAGAGGAAGAAGAGGAAACTGATAAAGAGGAAGAAGATTCCAATGATGGTAATGGAAAAGGAGGCAGCAAAGAAGGAAATGGAAATGACATGAGTGAATCTGATTCTGAGCCAGAACCACAGACTCCTGCTCTTGCTGAACCTGTAAAAGGAAAGGCAAAAACAACTAAAGAGGAACAAAGAAGCAAGCAGAAAGAGGAAACTGGTAAACCATCTGGCAAAAAGGCTAAAACTGGCAAAAAGCCTACTGCAGAATCCGGTACTACTACTGCATCTGAGTTAGCTGTTGGCCCTATTATTCCCTTAACACCTGGACTGCAATGGCTGCTAAAATCCTTCAAACCTTGAGTGATAAACCTGTCAAGCCAAAAAGGGTAAAGATGGCAGCTCCAAGACAAATCAGAAGAAGCTCTAGGCTGAAAGGAAAAATCCTATATTGGATGTTTATTGATTTTAATTTTGTTTGACAGTCTGTCTCTTAGTTTGCTACTTCGTTTGCTATTTTTAGTTTTCTAGACTTTAATTAGTTTGCTATATTATCTACTATTTTGACTGTTTTGTTCACTACACTTAAACTCAATTTTTGGTTTATCCACATGTGCATCCCATGTTCTTTTGATGCTGACAAAAAGGGGGAGAAATGATTGAGTAATCTTGTTGGTATAATGTTACACTCATTTCATATAGGCATTTTAGGGTAGTTTTGCATCCATTTTGCCCTTATATTTTAGTATATTTTATGTTTTTAGCTTTATTTTAGCTTATTTGTTAACTTTAGAAACTTTATATTTGATTTTTGTAATTTTGTTGTTTTTGATAGGATTTTGTGGCAAATTGAAGATCAATGAGTGCATTAGGAAGTGATTTGAAGAAATTTGGAGTTCTTTAAGCATAGAGGAAAGTTAAAGAAATCAAGCCTTGAAGAGCAAGTTAGCCAAAATTTGCTTGAGACTTTGCTTAAGATCCTGCTTAGGGTAAAGCGGCAGTACTTAAGGTGCAGCACAAGTCAAGCATGAGCAGAAAAATCTATTTTACTCTAAGTCTGCCGAGATTTGCTAAGGGTCTACTTAACCTTAAGCAGACAGTGCGACCAGAAGCTGAAATTTGCTAAGAAGCTGCTTAGGGTTAAGCCGTACTCTAAGCAGACTGCCCAGAATGTGAATAATGCTGCTGACTTAGATAATTTTATACCTCATTTTCTATTCACTTCTTGGCTCTTATTTACTTTTAGGGCAACTTTTTGGGATGATATAAATTCATCATTTCCTAGTTTTTGCCACAAGAGGAAAGGGAGAAACAAAAAGGAAAGAAAATATAATAGAGAGACGAGGAGACGCCATTTTCTGGGGAGGAGCTGCTGCAACCATTTTTTGGAGCTCCAGAAACTAGAGTTTTGGGTTGTTCTACCTGGGTTTTTCTATTTTAGTCCTCTTATCATGTTTTTCTTTACTTTTCCATCAATCTTTCTTGTAAATACCATCATGAGTGAGTAAACTCTTTAGATTTCAGAGTTGGGAAATATGTTTTAGATTGACTTGTGGATTTGCACTGGGTATTTCCTTATTTTACATAAATATGAGTTTTGATTCCTTCCTTGTGTGCTTGATTTACTTGCCTAATGTTGGTACCCATTGGGTATTGTGTTAATCTTTGATTGAAGGACCGAAAGGTGAAAGTCATTGATAGATAATCAAGGATTGGAACTTAAAATCACCTAGATTTAGAAATAAACTTGGGTTTTAAGAGGAATTAATAATTGGTTACAAAACTTAATGGGTTTTAAATTAATCAAATATCATACAAAAGTAGGTTTGGTTATTTTAGAACACACTTTGGTTTGCTTGAAAAAGAAATCAAAGGAATTTAGAATTAATCACCTTCAAACTCTATTTTTCCCTAAAAATTGGAATGCCCAAGACAAATCCCAACTAATTTATGCATAAACCCCCAACTCTGGAATCACTTTTAACATAATTAGACTTTCATTTAAATTACCCATTATCAATTCAGTTTAATTGCAAACTAAATTTAGAATTAAATTGCTTGCTCTTTACATATTTCAATTAGATTAATCAATTTACTTCGCTCATTTACATTTACCATTCATTCATTAATTATTAGCCCAAATAATCGCTTCATTCATAGTTTGGTACTCAAACTGCAAATCCTCGTGGGAACGATACTTGATTCATCACTTTATTACTTGAGACGATCGGTATACTTGCGGATTCGCCCCATCAAGTTTTTGGCGCCGTTGTCGGGGATTTGATTTTTTGTTTGATATTGAACAATTGTTTGTTTGGTTAATTTGGGCACTTTATTTTATTTTCTTTTTACCATTTTACTTTGAGAATTTGTTTATTTTATTTTTCAGGTACTTTATTTTATAAGAAGGACAAAAAGTGAAAAAATCAATTTATTTTTTGATCCAGAAATAGAAAAGACAGCAAAAGCTTTAAGAGCAGAATCTAAAAGGAGAAAAGCTGAAATTAAAGCTCAACAACAACAAGAAAGAGCACAAGAACAAGAGCAATTATAAGAAGAAATGGCCAACAACAATAACAACCACTCTGTGAAGGATCATGCCTATCCTAACATTGGGAATTTCATGCCAAGTATCACAAGACCAAGAGTAGAAGCTAATAATTTTGAACTGAAGACTGCACTCTGTCAGATGGTACAATAATCACAATTTAAAGGAAATCCAAGTGAAAGTCCACATGTGCATCTAGCACACTTTCTTGAGATCAGTGATATGTTGAAGATAAATGGAGTTTCTTATGATGCAATTCGACTCAGATTATTTCCTTTTTCTCTGAAGGACCGAGCTAGAGAGTAGTTACATTCTTTGCCACCGGGTTCTATCACAACATGGGAAGAACTTTCTCAAGCATTTTTAGCTCAATATTTTCCACCAAGCAAGACAGCTAAGCTAAGAAATGAGCTGACTTCTTTCAAACTTAGAGATGATGAGAGCTTGTATGAAGCATGGGAGAGGTACAAGGATTTGCAAAGGAGATGTCCACATCATGGGATTCCTAAGTGGATGCTTGTTCAACACTTTTACAATGGAGTTTCACCAGCTATTAGAAGTACAATTGATGCATCTTCTGGAGGTGATCTTATGGAGAAATCTGAAGATGAAGCTTTTTCTGCTCTTGATAAAATTGCTTATAACAACTACCAATGGAGTTGTGAGAGGAATGAGATCAAGAAACCAGCTGGTATGTTCGAGCTTGATGCCATGAATATGATAAATGCTAAGTTTGATGCTTTGACAAGGAAAATGGACAAGCTAAGCATGAAAGTAGATTCTTCAGCTGGAGGTTCTAGTAATTCAGCAGAAGTTGGAGCTGCAAATGTCAATTGCGCAGCTGATTTTTCTGCACTTAATCAAGATTTTTCAAGTGAGCAAGTGGATTATGTGGGGAACTACAATCAAAGACCAAGTGGTAACTCATTTTCTGCAACTTATGATCTAGCATGGAGAAACCACTCCAATTTCTCTTGGGGAGGTAAACAAGGACAACATCAGAATTTTCAGCAACCTTCTGGGTATCAACAACATTAGAATTTTCAGCAGAATAGAGGTCCTCCTCCTGAAATTCCTAAACCTCAAAATGCACCTGCTCCACCTCTACCACAACAAGCACAACCAGATAAGACAGCTAGATTAGAAGCTATGATTGAGACTCTACTTGTGATTCATCAAAGTCAACAAGATATGATTTCTCAATTAGCATCTAAAGTAGATCAAATGGCAATACACAACAAGATGTTAGAGAATCAAATAGCTCAACAAGCTAGCTCTTCAAATAACAAAGCATTTGGGAAGCTCCCTAGCTAGCCAGAAAATTCAAGGGAGCATTGCAAGGCTATTACATTGAGGAGTGGAAAAATATTGGAGAATGGAGATAAAAAAGATTGAAGAGAAAATTGAAGAAGAGAAAAACAGAGAAGGAGATGAACAAACTAAAGTTGAAGTTAGAATTGAAGCTGAGAAAGAAAATTCAGTGGAAGAAAAAGGAAGTAAGGAGAGAGAGAGCAAAGAGGAAGAACCTAAATATGTTGCACCTAAAGCCTACATGCCACCTTTACCATTCCCACAAAGGTTCCAGAAAGCGAAATTAGATAAACAATTTGGGAAGTTTTTGGAAGTATTGAAGTCTTTGCATGTGATTATTCCTTTCACTGATGCCTTAGCACAAATGCCTTCATATGCTAAATTTTTGAAGGAGATTTTATCTAACAAGAAGAAATTGGAGGAATTTGAGACCATAGCTCTCACAGAAGAAAGCAGTGCTATTTTGCAAAATAAGCTTCCACCCAAACTGAAAGATCCTGGAAGTTTTTCCATACCATGTCACATTGGGGATATCAGTATAGATAAGGCTTTATGTGATCTTGGAGCCAGTGTTAGTCTAATGCCATTATCTATCTATGAGAAAGTGAAGATTGGAGAAATGAAGCCTACTACCATTTCACTACAGTTAGCAGATAGGTCTATTAAATTTCCAATTGGGGTATTTGAGAATGTTCCTCTGAAAGTTGGAAAATTTTTCATACCAGTGGATTTTGTGGTATTGGAGATGGAGGAGGATGTACACATTCATATTATTCTTGGTAGACCTTTCCTTGCTACTGCTGGAGCTGTGATTGATGTAAAAAATGAGAGGCTTACATTAGAAGTTGGGGAAGAAAAAGTTGAATTTAATTTGTTTCAAGCAATGAAAAAGAAAGATGATTCAAATTCATGCTTGAGAATTGATGTAGTAGATGAAGAGGTCAGAGAAGTGCTCAAAAAGCAACATCCTAAAGATCCCTTAGAAGCTTGTTTGGTTTATAACATCAAAAATGGGGTTGAGATTGAAGAAGCTGCAGAATATGCTACAATCTTGGAAGGAAATGCACATTTGCCTATGGTTGATATTGAAAAGATTGGGGATTTGAAGCAAGATACAACTTCATCATCAAAGCTTGAAAAAAGCGAAGCACCGAAGGTAGAGTTGAAACCTCTTCCAACAAATCTCAGGTATGCTTTTCTAGGTCAAAATTCTACATATCCTGTAATTGTTAGCGCTAAACTGAATGATTGTGAAGTTAAAAAATTATTAAGAGTTCTTAGAAAGCATAGAAGGATAATCGGTTATACCATTGATGATATTAAAGGAATACATCCTTTTGTGTGCATGCATAGAATTTTGTTGGAAAATAATCATAAAGCCTCTCGAGAGTCACAGAGGAGATTGAATCCAAATATGAAAGAGGTTGTGAAAAAGGAAATCTTGAAATTGCTTGATGCAGGTATCATTTACCCTGTTTCTGACAGCAATTGGGTAAGTCCAGTTCATGTTGTACCCAAGAAAGGGGGCATCACAGTAGTGAAAAATGAGAATGATGAACTAATACCTACAAGGACTGTAACTGGATGGAGAATGTGTATAGACTATAGGAAACTGAATAATGCAACTAGAAAGGACCATTTTCCATTACCATTTATAGATCAAATGCTTGAGAGACTAGCTCATCATTCTTATTTTTGCTATTTAGATGGCTATTCAGGGTTCTTTCAGATCCTTATTCACCCAGATGATCAGGATAAAACTACTTTCACATGTCCTTATGGTACCTTTGCATATCGAAGGATGCCATTTGGACTATGTAATGCCCCTGCTACATTTCAAAGATGTATGATGTCCATATTTTCTGACATGATTGAGGGTATTCTGGAAGTGTTCATGGATGATTTTTCTGTGTATGGTAAATCTTTCGATGAATGCTTATCTAACTTTTCTAAGGTTTTGCAGAGATGTGAAGAGTTCAATTTAGTTTTGAATTGGGAAAAGTGCCATTTTATGGTACAAGAAGGAATTGTTTTGGGACATCTTGTGTCAAACAGGGGTATTGAGGTGGATAAAGCAAAGGTAGAAATTATTGAGAAAATGCCACCCCCAACATCCGTAAAGGGAGTGAGGAGTTTCTTGGGGCATGCTGGATTTTACAGGAGATTCATCAAGGATTTCTCTAAGATTTCTAAGCCTCTTACCAATTTATTGAGTAAAGATGTGGAATTTCATTTTGATACTAATTGTATGAACGCTTTTTGCAGAATAAAGGAAGCTTTGATATCTGCTCCTATTATGCAGCCACCCGATTGGTCATTACCTTTTGAGTTAATGTGCGATGCTAGCGATTATGCAATTGGGGCTGTTTTGGGACAAAGGAAAGATAAGAAGGTGTATGCAATATACTATGCAAGTAGAACCTTAGATGATGCTCAAATTACTCTACTACGGAGAAAGAGTTTTTGGCAGTGGTATTCGTAGTAGACAAATTCAGGTCCTATCTTGTGGGGTTTAAGGTAATAGTATACACAGATCATATAGCTATCAAATATCTACTTCAGAAAAAAGAGGCCAAACCTAGGTTAATAAGGTGGGTGATACTCCTTCAAGAGTTTGACTTGGAAATCAAAGACAAGAAAGGAGTAGAAAATGTGGTAGCAGATCATCTGTCTAGATTGAGGCAAGAACAAGAAGATAATTTGGGAAAAGAGCCCCCAATAGATGATTATTTTCCTGATGAGCAACTGTTAGTAATTATGAATGCAAAAATCCCTTGGTATGCAGATTTCGTGAACTATCTGGTGTGTGGAATCCTTCCACCTAACCTAACATGGCAGCAGAGAAAGAAATTTCTTTTTGATGTGAAGGATTACGATTGGGAAGAGCCATTTTTGTTCAATAGATGTGGAGATGGGTTGATTAGAAGATGTTTAGCTGATAAGGAGATAGGGAATATTATTAAAGATTGTCATTCTTCACTTTATGGGGGTCATATGAGTGTGACAAAGACTGCAGAAAAAGGTCTTCAAGTAGGGTTCTTTTGGCCACATATGTTTAAAGATGTGAGAAAGTTTGTAAATACATGCGATAGGTGTCAAAGGATGGGTAATATCTCAAAGAGAGATGAAATGCCCCTCCAAAATATATTAGAAGTGGAACTATTTGATGTGTGGGGCATTGATTTCATGGGACCTTTTCCATCGTCCTTTAGACACAAATACATTTTAGTTGGAGTAGATTATGTGAGCAAATGGGTTGAAGCTATACCATCTCCAACTAATGATGTTAGAGTTGTGATTAAATTCCTTAAAAAGTTCATTTTTATAAGATTTGGAACTCTACGTGCCATTATAAGTGATGGAGATTCTCATTTTTGCAACCATCAATTTGAAAGATTATTACAAAAATATGGAGTAAAGCATAAGGTTGCAACACCCTACCATCCACAAACTAGTGGTCAAGTGGAGATCTCAACTAGAGAGTTGAAAAGAATTCTTGAGAAAACAGTGAATAGTTCAAGGAAAGATTGGTCGCTAAAGTTAGATGATGCTCTTTAGGCCTATAGAACAGCTTTTAAAACTCCTATTGGCACCACCCCATTTAGATTGGTTTATGGGAAAGCTTGTCATTTACCTTTGGAGTTGGAGCATAGAGCATATTTGGGCCATAAGGACACTGAATTTTGACTTAAAAACTGCAGGAGAAAAAAGAATGCTGCAACTAAATGAACTTGAGGAACTTAGATTGGATGCTTATGAAAATGCCAAGCTTTACAAGGAAAGAACTAAGAGATGGCATGATAAGCATATTAGGAAGAAAGAATTTCAGGAAGGTGATGTTGTTCTCTTATATAATTCTAGGTTAAGGTTATTTCTCAAAAAATTAGAATCAAGATGGTCAGGGCCTTACACTGTTATAAAGGTATACCCCTATGGAGCTGTTGAGATAGGCAATGAAACCTCAGGGACTTTCAAAGTTAATGGGCAGAGATTAAAGCATTATATTGTTGGAGAACCCACACAAAAGGTTGTAGAGGTTTCATGGCTTGGTTCCCCAATTACGGATATTTAGGTGATTTGGAGTGGAAGGTCAAGCTTAAGACCTTAAACAAGCGCTTCTTAGGAGGCAACCCAAGCGTATTCTTTTATAGTTTATTAATTTTTCATTTCATTTCATTTTCAGTTTTTACCCTCATTAAACTCAAAAGTGACATTTGTTTATCTTTTGTAGGTCATTCATGAAGATTGGCAAATTAACATATGTAGCAAAAAGAAAGAATTGAAAGGGAACAAGTATAAGCAAAATTATGCACTTTATTCAGTACCTGTGAATAGTAACACCTTTAAACTTGTGCTAAATTGCTGATATTATAATCTACTTGATAGCACATGTTTAATTTTGTGTCTTGTGTAAATTCTGTGAAATACAACTTGAATGAGCATTAATTTTGATATTTAGGACTGATGTGAGCTTTATTGAAGTGCAAAAATAGTGTTTGTTAAGTTTTACCTTTTAGTGAGTATACAGTTTTGTAATCTGTTAGAAATTTACATGTTTTTGTTTGAATTGCTGCTAGTTTTTGTAGTCTGCTAATTTTTGTTACTCTTCATGCTACTGTTCATGCTGCTTAAAAAGTCAATTTCTATGTCTTTTCTGCAATTTTTGAATGTCTGAAACTTGTCTCAAATGCTGCTGAAAATGTGCTTTTGGTATAAGTTTAGGAATGAGACCATTTCATTAAGTTTGCAAAAAGGTAATCACAATTGGTGCCTAATTTGAGCTAATTACCACATGCTTGCATCATGCTTGATAAGTTTATGAGAGATGATGAGCTTAAATTTTTCAATTTTGTGGTATTCATATGCATTTGGTAATTGCTAAGAGTCATGATAGCATTCCATAGCATTTGGACTGTTTTTTGTAAGTAAAATCACAATTTTTCCCAAAACCTGCCGAAACTTACTGATGATTTTGCTTATTAAGCTGTATCCTATGCAAATTCTGCTGAACCCTATGCTTAATCCCAAGCATAACCCAAATTACCAGATGTCTTCCCTACATTTTAAAAAGCCCAAAATTTCTGCCATTTTTTTTATATGAAGCCCTCGCCCAAACTCCCGATAAACTAAAGCTTCATTCCGCAGACCCCCCCTCCCTCCACCATTTTTTCCGGCATTTCTAGGGAAGCTAAAGAGTTTATTTCTCTTCATTAAATGGTGAGAACCAAGATGTGGTCCACCCACAAACCCAAGCCCAGAAAATCTCAACGCTCTGTCAAATCGAAAATGGCTACTCCATCTCCTTTACCCAAAAACCCTAACCCCAGTCCCAGTCCACCACTACCTCAATCGCCACCACTGCAAACACCACCACTACCTCAATCGCCACCACCGCAAACACCACCACTACCCCAAAGCCAAACACCAACCCTCATTCCGCCGACCCCCCTCTCGCCACAAAATGAGCCACAAAATGAAACACCCATTTTTCGAAACTCAGTTCCAAGAACCAATGTCTGAACCTGTGCCAACTCAAACCAAATCTAAAGGTAAAACTAAAAAGGCTGCGGGTAGACCCAAGAAAGCCACTGTCGAAAAAAGAAAAGGAACGCCCTTTGTTCCTTTGGACTTAAACTCTCCACCTCAACTTCCCTCTAAACCAATCAACAAAAGAACTAGGTCCTCTTCACAAATTCCATCACCAGCAGTTCAAACCCCTATACCTCAGTCACCCTTAAACTCTCCCCAGCCTGCCACTGCTCCAGCAGCACCTACGTTATCTGCCAATGATATAGAGGAGGTACTTTCTCCATTACCTTGGGCTTTTAAAGACATGGATATGAAAAATGCTTATGAGAGTTTAGCTTCTAAACCTATTTTGGCGAACAAATATATGGATGAGCAGATTTTAAAAGAGTTAGGCATTTATGACTCTGTATTTGCCTATTTAGATGCTGTCAACTGGACTAAGTTTGCTAGGATTAGGGAACCAATGTACAAGGATTTGACCTTGGAATTTTTGAGTTCCTTAAGGCTGAATTTCAAACCAACAGTACCTGAGCATAAGGATGTGATCTATTTTCGATGTGCTGGCATTGATAGGGAGTTAGACATGGATTCTCTGAATGAAATTTTTGGTTTTCAGGGTTCGGGCTATAAAAGTATTGAGTGGCAACAAACCATCTATGACCCTGTTCAGTTCTGGAAAGACATTGCACCTTATGGGGGTTATTACAGACAGAGGATAGCAAAAGCCTCTAGGATAGTCGATCATGTGTTGAAATACCTCCATAGATTTTTCTCTTACACTGTTTTAGGAAGGGGACATAGTAACAGTATTGTGGGTGCTGGAGATTTATTTTTCTTGTGGTGTATGAAGGAGAGAAAACAAGTTAGCACAGCCCATTTCCTAGCTACTCATTGGCACCAAACTGTCACAAAGCATACTAAAGGTAGCATAGTCTTTGGAGGATATATAACTGTGATAGCCAGTTCATTTAGCTTTGATGCTAGTCTATATAAGCTACTGCCAGTGTCTGGTGAATCATATATAGACAGCACAATGTTGCTACACATGGATATTTGTGAGAAAGTAGGACATACCTATGCTTTGTTATAGCAGCATGCTGAAGCCAGTGGTACTCCAGAACCAACTTCCTTTGCACCAGCAGAACCCAAACAACCATTGCCCCGCAGTTTTCACCTACCGAAGAACCTAAAGCAGACCCTGATACAGCAACAAAGCCTTGACAGCAGAGCTTAAACAGTAGCAGTAGTTTAGTACTAGTTTTAGTTCTTCAATTCAGTTTTAGTTTCTGTTTTAGGTTTATTTTGTAATCTGTTTATTTTAATCTTCAAACTTTAGTAATAGTTCCAATACTTTGGTAATTAGTTTTTATGATTATATTTGCATTCATTTCCTTTAGTTTAGTTTATTTTATTTTATCTTCTAATATGAATATAGTTATTCTATGAATGCTCTTTGGTTTAATTCTTGATTTAACTGTTAGATTTTATTTCATTACACTTTTTCATCTTCTTGCACATTATTTTTGTACTTTATCTTTTATTCAATCCTAATTTTGTTGATATTGATGAGTTGCACAATTTCCTTTGAGCTGCATATGTTTAACACCATTTTGAGGTAACAGCTTACCCTTTTACTATTTATGCTTATGGTATGTTGCCAGTGCTTATGCCAATGCTTATGCTTTTGCTTATCCTACGTAACAGGTTAAGCAACATCTAAAGCAGTGTAAATTCATACATTTGGGATACTTTTTCACATTTTTCTCTCTAAAGCTTCATTGTTAATATCATTTTGAGCTAATTTTGGAATTCTTGAGCTTATATTGATTTAATCCCCTGTCGCAAGGTGTTTTGCGGTCGCCTGAACGAACCCTCACCGAAGTGGGAAAGAGTGAGGAGTCGCCATCTTAGTTTTGAGGGAAACTAAAGAAAACCATTTGTGAAAATAAATTGAAATGAAACCACTTCAAGACAGAGATTCTAGGTTCGGGGTCCGTAAACGGGTGGGGAAGGTGTTAGGCACCCCACCTCGTCCCTTAATAAGGGTAAGTAGATTTAACTTTGCATTAGTTAGGAGGGCTTGAATGGACATGTTAATCATTTGACTAAAGGAACATTTGATTTTTCACTAAATTTGGATCACCCAGATACATAAGTAAATGAGACAACCTTAGTGAGTTACTGTTGTATGTTAATTTTATTTGAAAGGAACATTTTATTAAAATTTAATTTAAGAATCGGATAAGAACTCTTCTCCGAACTCTTTAATATTTATTAAAATTCTGATTTGAGAACGGATAAGAACTCTCCTCCGATCTCTATTTAATATTTATTAAAATTTTGAGTTGAGACCGGATAAGAACTCTCCTCTGATCTCTATTTGATACTTATTAAAATTTTGAGTTGAGACCGGATAAGAACTCTCCTCCGATCTCTATTTAATATTTATTAAAATTTTGAGTTGAGACTGGATAAGAACTCTCCTCCGATCTCTTTTAAATTAATGGGAGCCTGAATGGGATCTTTCCGATCTCCCGAATTTTAATTTCAACTACATGTCATAAGGACCTAAAGCTAAGGATTCTGGCGTTCAATGGTGCTGGGGATAAGGCTTCTTTTAACTAATTGGTATTTTGTGACTAAATAAGGGAAGCTGGACTGAATTTTGCTGACCTCCCCTAAGGTCACTTTACCAGTATCCTATCTGTACCCTTTTTCTTATCTGAGTTTTGATTTTTTATTCCGCCTTATGGCATTATGCTGGATCGCCTCCCATGTCAGCCTAGTGATTCAATTTTGCTATTTCCCTGACGTGTTATTTAGACCCTCTTTTTTCAAAGAGACACTTTAAACACAGTTACCTACATTTTGTCTAGCTGCTTCTACGTAACTCGGGGCTAGATGACTTGCGTTCAGAAATAATAACGATTAACAAAAGTGTGGGTTAGCCAGCACGGGGGTATACTAGAGCATATCTTTTCTTTGTATTTTTTTAGCGTGACATGAACTTAAAGAAAACAACAAGCATAAGAAAAAGAACGAAGGAAATACGTGAAATGAGAAGTAGACTTAATAAAATGGCGATATTAACACTGACCTGTAGGGAGTCGAGTCTATTGAACTAACTACAGAATCGCAAAAAGTAGCAAGATTGCAGGTTGGCAGCCGGAGGACTATGGTTTGCCTCGAAATGAAGTATTCTTTGTTAAAATGTAAACAGGTCAAAATAACCAAGCTTGAGTGGAGTTTAGACAATGGAAATAAAGGATAACAAAGACAGAAAGTGGGAGTGCCACAGGATAATGAACGAACTGAAAATGAAAAATTTCAGTATTCAAGAATCCCTTTTGCAAGAAAACACTTCAGAAAACTAGTTTCAAAAGTTTTTTCTACGAAAACTCCAAAAAAATAGCAGAGTAACAAACTGAATTAAGTTTCAGAGTTATTCCACTATAGTTACTGCCTCTTGTCTATATTTTTTTTCTGTCCCCTTGAACAGTTTTCAGGCAGGTATTTATAGGAATCGGGTGCTCCCCATGAAGGGTCAGGATTTATTTTGAAGGAGATGAAGGGTCTGGATTTTGAAGGACATGATCGGATGCTTGAGAATTAAAGAGAACCAAAATGAACGGCTGAGATTATTCTTCAGAATATTCGTCCTTTTCTTCTTTCAATCTGACGGTCTCAAATCCTCTTGTCCGGAGCGATCTGAGGGCTAAGAGCGAAAGACGCTGGTCTTGTCGTCTTCTCTCTTGATCCAAGGGTTCCGGGTTTGTCCTTACAAGTGAGATCAATGGTGGAGATTGGGATGTACAGGACTGTCATGACATACCCTAGCACCTGTCAGCATTGCGGGCGATTCTTAGGTGTGCGGTAGAGATCTCGTCTGCCACGCTTTAACTACCTCAACTCTGATTCTGACGACGGTTATTTGGGATTTGTCTTATTCTTTTTGCCTTCCGATCCCTCCCACGCTCCTATTCCGATCTCTCATGCTGATCTCCCATCTTCCGATCTCTATTATTCCGATCCCTAGAGATTGCCCAAATGATGTAATCCGATCTTTTGGAAATAAAAGTCAATTATCATCTTATTATTATTGCATTGATTATTTTCCGATCTTTGATGTGTTTATCCGATTTGGTTCCTAACTGAACAACCCTTAACTGATCTGCAATTCAAAACATTTATCTTAATATGCCGATCTCTAATTAGCCGTTCTCTTTATGGAATTTGGAGTGTTAGAGGCGTGTCGAGCAGTTGGCGAATCCGATTAACCGATGCATTGCTCGGGACATCGTGAGCATTAAATGCTCGGACGAGTATAAATAGGGGTAAAGGGTTAGCCATTTGCTCCTGTATGTCATTTTCAGTCTCTTGCTCACAACTTCAAAGTTCTCTCGTTTTCTCAAGCTCTTCCGACTCCGTTCAAGCTCCGGTAAGGGTTTTAATCCTTCTTTTAGCTTTAAGTTCTTTGTTTTCCTTAAAAATGAGCGGCGCCGAAGGTCAGAGAGCGGCAAGCCCACCTTCCATCCATGTTTCATGGTCGTCTGATGAAGTAGAGGTGGTTGGGCCAAGCGCACGACCAGAACCTTCTAGGGTCTCCGTTCGGCTCGGGGCGAACCGCACCATCGAGGCTTGTACCTTCCTCAGGGAGGGAGAATCTTCCTATGGACGAGCTGCCATCGATCTTGCAAGAAACCGATCTGTAGTCGTTTAGCCAGGAGTACAACATTGAGCCCGATTCATATAAACTTATCCGGTGTCACGGCGATCACCGAGCCGATCACTTCTTTGAAGAGAATGACATGGTTATGGTATACGAGGAACGAGCGATTAAAGGCGGTCTTGGTTCCCTCCGACGACTTCTTCAAGGAGGTCCTAAAATTTCACCGAGTGTGCATTGCCCAAATTCACCCTAACTCGTGGCGGATCTTAGTAGCCTTCGAGGCTGTGCGAGCTAAGGGAATCATCCTACGGCTAAGGTGTTCGCCGAATCGCAGTGCTAACTCGCAGAAAGGATGACGAGCCTTTGGTTCTTTGGTGAAGCCTCATTGTGGGCTCTTCACCGACCGCTCTCCTCCCTTAAGAATTGGAAGAACCGCTTCTTCATTACGAGGAGCAAAAATTCGACCGCCGAGGACTTCCGTAGTTGGTGGCACGAGGCCCTTGATTCAAGCGTATTACCCTGAACAAGGAGGAAAGCCTAATAGTGATGGGCGAAGAATCAAGCCGCCACTCAAAAGTACTTCATTTAGATGCGGTGATCGCCGAAATGCATCATTGGACGATGGAGTTGATCACGGCGAAAATCGCGGGCTTGACTCCGATCTTGGCATCGGTATTTTCTATTTCTCGATCTTTGGACCTTAGCGATCTCACCGACCTCTTTTTGTGCGGTATGGCGGGTGGTGAAGGTTCACGAAGCGGAAGAAAGAAAGAGAGATTTTCGGAAAATAAAGGAGATGAAGCGTTGGCACTACTTCAAACACCCTACCATGAACACGAGGGAGATACAAGGGGACCCGCCTCGACCTTTGGGACCGCCGATCGCAGAAGTCGCTCGATCTCCTCCTCGACGAAGAGCGCCTCCACCTCCTCGGTTGCTCCAAGCACGTAAGGGGGTCGTTTCGACCTCTGCGAGGCCCCCTCGTGGCGCTCAAGCGTCGATTGCTTCCACGAGAACAACCGATCGTTTCGGGAGAACCCGATTTTGCCAAAGTCTTGGGGTCTTCCATCCGCCTTCGGGAGGATCGGAGACGGTCTCGGACAATCTTGACGACATCGACCCGATCCATGAGTTTGAATGTAGAGTGCCCGTGAACCAAAGACGTAGTCAGGAAAAGGCTCACCGCTCGGGTAAGGAGGTCGAGAAGAAGAGTCAAGAAGTGGCATCCCTCCGATCCCAACTCTCATCCGCTCAGATTACATATCTCAAATTGAGGCGCATGAAGTACTATGAGGATAAGTCGGCGAGCAGACTCATGTTCTGGCTGAAAGGGATCATGCTCTTAGAGAAGTCCAGGCGCTCCGGGCCAACGAAGTTGCTCAGGTCGCTCACCTTGCTGAGAAGCTTAAGGCAAAAGATGAAGAGATGGTGACAGGAATAGCCAGTGCCTATGTGAACGCTCACAAGGATCTCTTGGCCGAGCTCCAGAAGCGTTACCCAGAGGAGGACTTCTCTTGGATGGCCGACCTGGCTCCCGAAGGCGAGGAGGAAAGCGAAGAGGAGGCCGAGGGTGAGAGAGAAAATGAGCAAAATGTAGATCAGGCTGGGGGTGATCCCCCAGCCGAATGACTTGTACAAATTTTTGAAATGAAATGAAGTGGAATGCCCTTTTTTGTTCGATGAATGGTTATGATCGGAAAATTTCTAAATTATTAAACACTTGATTGTCTGAGTATGTTGAAATAACTGAAGATGATTATTACCTAAGTGTGAGAGATCGGAAAACACAATGAGCATGAAATCGGTAGGGAAGAAATGCTGAACGAGACTTGATTAAAATTGGAAATTTGACTTGAACACTTAAGATCGGAATCCTCATTAAACCGGACCAAAACCTTAGCTCTTAAACTTTTGAAAGGGAGATCGGAAATAAAACTGGTAAGAAAAGATCTAGTTCACTTCGTTTATACTACAACGGGTCGGAGAGATCGGTGAGCGATTTAATAGACTGGTAAGGATTTGACTGATGTGAGGACTTAGCATTGATTCAATTCTTTGAGGAGAGATCGGAAATGAGATTAGCTGTCAAAAGGAGACTTAGTACTGGGGACAGTTTCAAAGTTTTATTGATTTTGGGGATCGGCCAAAATATGGTGTCGACAGCTGCCCCTCTTTACATAATTTCTATTAAAGGGAAAATTTCCCGTGTAGGAATTATGTAAAGATTCAGACTCATATTTTGGACGATTAGGTGTTCGAAGTTAGGGAGCTAAAGCACACTTAAGTTGGTGACCTAGAAATCGACAACATAAGTTAAATTAAAATCAACTTGGATCAAGGAACCAGAGGTTGATAACAGGAAATTTAAATTGCAGGAAATTAAAATCAACTTAGATCAAGGAACCAGAGGTTGATAACAGGAAATGTAAATTGCAGGAAATTAAAATCAACTTAGATAAAGTAACCAGATGTTGATAAAAGTAATTTAAATTGCAGGAAATTAAAATCAACTTAGATCAAGGAACCAGAGGTAGATAACAGGAATTTAAATTGCAGGAAATTAAAATCAACTTAGATCAAGGAACCAGAGGTTGATAACAGGAATTTAAATTGCAGGAAATTAAAATCAACTTAGATCAAGGAACCAGAAGTTGATAACAGGAAATTTAAATTGTAGGAAATTAAAATCAACTTAGATCAAGGAACCAGAGGTTGATAACAGGAAATTTAAATTACAGGAAATTAAAATCAACTTAGATCAAGGAACCAGAGGTTGATAACAGGAAATGTAAATTGCAGGAAATTAAAATCAACTTAGATCAAGGAACCAGAGGTTGATAACAGGAAATGTAAATTGCAGAAAATTAAAATCAACTTAGACCAAGGAACCAGAGGTTGATAACAGGAAATTAAAATTGCAGGAAATTAAAATCAACTTAGATCGAGGAACCAGAGGTTGATAACAGGAAATTAAAATTGCAGGAAATTAAAATCAACTTAGGTCGAGGAACCAGAGGTTGATAACAGGAAATTTAAATTGCAGAAAATTAAAATCAACTTAGATCGAGGAACCAGAGGTTGATAACAGGAAATTAAAATTGCAGGAAATTAAAATCAACTTAGATCAAGGAACCAGAGGTTGATAACAGGAAATGTAAATTGCAGGAAATTAAAATCAACTTAGATCAAGGAACCAGAGGTTAATAACAGGAAATTAAAATCAACTTAGATCAAGGAACCAGAGGTTAATAACAGGAATTTAAATTGCAGGAAATTAAAATCAACTTAGATCAAGGAACCAGAGGTTGATAACAGGAAATTTAAATTGCAGGAAATTAAAATCAACTTAGATCAAGGAACCAGAGGTTGATAACAGGAAATTTAAATTACAGGAAATTAAAATCAACTTAGATCAAGGAACCAGAGGTTGATAACAGGAAATGTAAATTGCAGGAAATTAAAATCAACTTAGATCAAGGAACCAGAGGTTGATAACAGGAAATGTAAATTGCAGAAAATTAAAATCAACTTAGATCCAGGAACCAGAGGTTGATAACAGGAAATTAAAATTGCAGGAAATTAAAATCAACTTAGATCGAGAAACCAGAGGTTGATAACAGGAAATTAAAATTGCAGGAAATTAAAATCAACTTAGATCAAGGAACCAGAGGTTGATAACAGGAAATTAAAATTGCACTTACAAAGCAATGCCTAATCCGGACACGAGCAGTTCTTCCCCAATGAAGTGTACTTATGTAACACGAAGACCAATGATGAATGGAGGACGAGTTGCAAGACTTTACCTATGACCCCATTTCTTCAAATGCCCCTTTTCTGTTTTTTTCTTTCTCCCGAAAAGAGCCCTTGCGGGTTTTTACTTCCCTTTCGTCTATATGACTAGAAGTGCCCTTCCGGGTTTTCACCTCTAGATTTTTTTTTTTTTTTTTTTTAGGTCATTCCCTGCAAATCTCATAGTAAAGTACGTGAGGTTATCAATTATCAAATCTTAATCTTATGGCAAAAATTTTAACTGATTTAAATAGCGCATTAAATAACGAGATTGCAGAAAGATAAATATAAGGGAAAGATAGAAACATGGGGAATGAAGTGTGATTTTATTACGGTTTAATAAAAACAAAGATAGAGTTTCAAAGAAGAAGGGTACAAGGATAGCTCTCACATATTCCCTGTGGCTGATTTTGAAATCCCTTAGCTGCCATTATTTCAAATTCTCTGAAGCCTCATGCCGTGACATTTTCCTCTTCATCCTGGTTTCATGCCCCCCATTCCTTATTTCTCCCTTTTGTCCTCGGGATGCCCTTTCGGGTTTTCACCCCTAGTTTTTTTTTTTTTTTTTTTTTTTTAGGCATAGTATTTCTTGACGGTGTCAGCATTCACAGGTCTCAGAAACTCTTCACCGTCCATGTGGGTCAAGATCAAGGCTCCTCCAGAAAATGCCTTTTTAACCACATAGGATCCCTCGTAGGTTGGTGACCATTTGCCCCGGGGATCGTTTTGATTCGCAGACTTTCTTGAACTAGGTCCGGGTTGGAATTCGCGTGTAACGCTTTATCAAATGCTCTAGCCATCCTCATCTGGTATAACTGCCCATGACATGCTGCTGCTAACCTTTTCTCATCTAGCAAGTTTAACTGATCCAACCTTGACTGGATCCATTCTGACTCATCAATCCCTGATTCCTTCAGAATCCTTAGGGAAGGAATTTCAACTTCAATAGGTGATACCGCTTCCATCCGAAAACCGGTGAGTATGGAGTTGCCGGTTGAGGTCCTTACAGAAGTCCGGTATGCGTGGAGAGCGTAAGGAAGCATATCATGCCAATCCCTATACGTGACCGTCATTTTCCGGATTATCCTCTTGAGGTTTTTGTTTGCAGCTTCCACCGCTCCATTCATCTGGGGACGGTATGGGGAGGAATTGAGGTGTCGGATTTTGTATTGATCACACAATTTCTGAATCCTTGGACCATTCAGATTCTTAGCGTTATCAGTGATGATTTCATTAGGGAGGCCTGTGACACCCCTTACCCGACTACAGTGTAGCCGAGCAAGTTATGCCACTCAGTGTGCCGGAGCACTCTATTTTATCTGATTTCATTACAGTCCTTGATTTATTTATTCAAAAACTTTATTGAAGATTTAGGCTATTTTTACTTTTATCAGAATCTAACTCAGTTGGAAATTTCAAAAATTTTAACGATAATCCGACAAAGTATCGGCTGTAATTTGGACTATGATTCTTCCGAACTGCCAAAGACAATTTCAATATATACTCAATTTCTCAAACTTAATAGTCTCAAAAATTTTCAAACATAATGTATCTCAATGCGATTCAGTTTCTCGTAAATCTCATTAGATTTTCAATATCTCAATATTCACAAGTATAATCTCATTATAACTCAAATTCAATTCACATACTAAAATACTTACTTTGAATAGCTTCCATAATTCATAGGTTAATTACATGAGTTTATTTTGTACAAGATATACAAATAATTTACAATGTGCTAGGAATGAACAATATACATAACATGTATAAAATGAGCCCTATCTACATGCATTGCTGAGGAGGTGACAATCTTGAACTCTTCTGACACTTCTGCAGATCTGGACTCCAAAAATCTCAGTCGACAGTCTACTGGTTTTACCTTCAGTACCTGTGCGAGGAAGCAATTCCATCGCGCTAAGCATTTCTGCTTAGTGGTGCAATAATATAACCATAAATAAAATATACAAGTAAAGAAAAAAATAAATGATAAATAAGAAAATCAAGAATCAATTTAATTTGGTATGGTATTTCTAGTATCAACGATCTTATATACTAGTTTGTTCCTCTTTGGAAGTGCTTAGTTTATAACTTTTCAGTAATACTAGCAGGTATATAATTTATTCTATCTGTATTGTATTTCAAGTCTGTACGGTTCTGCAATTTATATTTTTGTTATGTTTCTTTTGCTAATCTATTTTCATTCAATACTTAATTTAATTGTACTGGATTTTCATTATACTTAACTTAACTTAGCTGAATTGAATAATACTTTAATTGATCGCCCAAGTAACCTATACCGCATTTACTAGATGGATAACGGTCGTTGGCACTGGACACCATGATTGCCTCGGGCGTCATACCATGGGACTCGAGCGTCAACCATGTATGCGATCGGTATGGCTAAAAAGCCATGATATCACATAATCGGGCATAAAAGCCATGCATACGGGCATAAAAGCCATGAATACGGGCATAAAGCCATGAATACAGGCATAAAGCCTTTCGCAGTACTGCTAAAACAATACCCTATTGGCATGCCAAACTATCCAAACCAATCTTGTTAGGTATACTAGGGCATTTGATATTTTAAAATGTTAATATATTGTGCTTTATGACTTCATTATTTCATGATAAATTTCAATCATAATTCATACATTCATTTGATCATTTATATGATCACAATTCACATCAATTATCCTTTTATACCATTGTACTTAAAATACTTCTCCTCTTTACAATAATGAGAACTAATGTCTCATTCATACATTAATATGGTTTATTTATCCATTCATTATGTTATTCATATTGATCACAATTCTAAACAATGGTTCACATGTACCATTGTATTCAAAACATTTTTCCTTTCTCATTTATACATTCAAGAGTCTACTTATGTAATTACAAATTTTATATTTCAAGTTGAGTTACTAATATTTTATGAATTCCATTTGTGATGGGCATATATGCCCTAACTATCTATTCACATCAATTAGGTGACTTATTTTTCATGTTTCAAGTAATCCATGAATATTTCATGGATTTCAAATTTATAGCCTAATTTCTTTTTAACAATTTTGACTAGGATGCATAGTCCATATTTGTCATACAATTCTAAGCATTTAAGCTTAGAATTGATTCTAGGTCTTCATCTTAATTCACTAATCATTTTGATTACTATTCACCATACTAGTCAACCAAAATGTTGACCTTTTATACTTAATGGATATATTAATTCTAATTACACCAAGATCCCACATTTTGAGTTTTACATTTACTAGTATTAATTGCCAATTGCAATTTAAAGTCCCCTAGATGCATTTCTAATTTCAAATTTTGAATTTCAAGTTTTGGTGTCACTATTCACCTCATTGGTCAACAAAAATGTTGACTTTTGCATAGACAATGGGTACATTGGTTTTAACACTCCCGATGTACCACATTTTGCATTTAAAACTTGTTGGAATCAATTACCAAATCCATTTCCAAGCTTATTTCAAGTTTTCATGTCACTATTCACTTCATTAGTCAACTAAAATGTTGACTTTTGCATAGAAAATATGTACATTGACTTTGGCACTTCCAACATACTACATTTTTCATTTAAAACTTGTTGGTTTTGGTCACTTTCTCAAAGCTTAGGTCATTTTGGCAAAATTGCCAATTTTCGGTTTTGGTGCTCCGAAGTTGCACTGTTTCATTGGTCAATTTACTGTTGGAATTTGACAAAACTTCCTTCATAAAAAATGTTCCTTATTTTGTCTAATTGAATTTCTTTTTTTGAATCACTCCATTTGGAGTTTTGTAGCTCAAGTTATGTCCAAAATAAGTTTACTGTTCACGTGTATCGTTCATCTTTGAGATTTTGGGTGCAGATTTTGCTCCAACTTTGGTCAGTAATTTGATCAAGTTAAGTTCATAATTTGGTCTAACTTTCTTCTTATGAAATGTTCTACCATACCTTAGGTTTCCACCGGTTCAAGAATCGCCTAAATCCGAGTTTTCTAGAGAGAGTTATAGTCCTCCAAACATTGCTGCTCAAATGAAAATCTGCAGAGTTGCAGGTTTGAACAGTAACTGTGACTGCCATTTGGGTTAGGTTCTGGTCATAATTTGGGGTAGGTTTCTTCATGAAAGTTGTTTGTCTATGTCTTAACTTATTGCTGTAAAAATTTCAGGTCAATTGACTAAATATACAGTGAGTTATGGCCAAATGAACAGTTACTGTTCATTTGGTCATTCTGCAGTCTTTGTTGCAGGATCCGGATTGGGGCCAAGTTTTGGTCCTCTTGCTTTGGTCTTTTGGGCATGGTTTCTTCAGCAAAAATCTGTCATTATAAGCCTAGTTTCATGTCCAATTGGCCAAACACCAATTGGACCAACACATCCCAAGTTATGGCTGTGTAATTGGACTGAATTTTCAGTCCCTCTGCTGCTGTCCTAAGGCAACCTACATCTTCACTTTGCAATCCTATTTTTCAGTCCAATTCATGGTCAACATACCTAAAATGGTCACTAATTGACCCTTATAATGTTCTTTCACAATTTCATAAGCTAAATCCAAGTTTCACTTCTCAAAACCCTAATGTCCAATTTAAATTACCCATAAACCTCAATTAGCACACTAATTCAACATCCATGCATATTCATACCTTAAACATCATTTCTATCCATTCTAAATTCATTAAAACAATCAACCACATCCTTCCTTAGGGCTGCCAAAAATTGAAGATGCCCTAACACATATAATTTACTTCAAATTCTTACAATTTCTTAACTTAAAATGATGCTCTAACAAGGATTAAAGGAGTGTGAGTGAAAGGATAGCACTAACCTCACTTTAACCTCTTGTAGGGCAGATTTCTTCAAGCTAAAACTTCACTTTCCTTCTTCTTCTTGGCTGCCAAAAGCTTCCCCAAGTGATATGGTCAAGGTTTAATGAAAGGGGTTAGGGTTTAGTAGTGGAAACAAGAGAGAAATGAAGCTTAAAGGAGCTTTAATGGTGGAACCTCTTCTCTCTCTCTCTCTCAACGTTTTTTAGGCTGCCCAAGGTTGAAGATGCAGATTGGTTTTTCATATTTTTGGTCTCTTTTATCTCTTTTAATAAGTTTAACAAATTGTGATTGGTGGAGGAAATTTAAATGACATCATATGATGTCATAATTAGCATTTTCTTTCATTTTCTTTTCTTTTCTTCTCTACTCATTTTCAATTCAATTTCTAGTAATGTTTATTCATATTTTATGTCATATTAATTATTTACTCAACTGGACAAGTCGGCCAAAAATCACCTCTGAAGGCGAAATGACCAAAATGCCCTCCGTTTGGCTTAACGGTTCTAAATCTTCTGTACCGATTGAAAAATTTTTCTAGGTATTTTCTTGGCATTCTAATGCCATAGGAACCTCAATAACCCTTCTCTGGAGTCCCAAAAATTATTTTAAAATTTTTCCCCCGGGTCTAGGGCTCCTCGTTGCGAGAACCGCAACTTCCCTCTAGTTACCCATCGCTTGGGCACTGGCTCATTTAACTTGGTTGTATTTTATTTCTAAAATTTTTACTATATTTTTCTTATTAATATTTGAGTTAATTATGGTTCCTCACTTTAGTTTAAATATTTTTTTTCAGAATTTCTAGTCATCAGGACCGACATCGTCTGGAATGTGAAGATCTGCTACTCTGGGGAGGATGTTACAAGGCCATGCTAGCAGATGATATTGTTTTTGAGGAATTTGAGAAACGTGTTCTGCGTGATATGGGCGTATGACGTGGCTTCGACCCACTTAGAAAAATAGTCGATTGCTACTAGGATAAATCTGTGCCCATTGGAAGCCTTAGGGTTAATGGGACCGATCACATCGATGCCCCACATTGCGAAAGGCCATGGTGAGGCGAGGTTGAACAATTTGTGAGGCGGCACATTTATCGGATTTGCATAGATTTGACACTTATGGCATTTTCGGAAATACTCGATGTAATCATTTTCCATTGTAGTCCAAAAATATCCCCGTCGCATGATTTGCTTAGCCATCATGTGCCCATTGGCATGGGTTGCACAATTTCCCTCATGAGTCTCAAAAAGGATTTTCTTCTCCTCTTTTGCATCCACACATCTCAACAGTTCACCGTTGGACCCTCTCTTGTATAGGGTTTCACTACTGAGAAAGTATCCCAATGCTAATCTCCGAAGCATCCTCTTTTCGTTTCGGTTTACCCCTGAGGGGAATTCTCTGGTTCTGCAGTAGATCAGGATGTCATGATACCAAGGTTTACCGTCGGGTTCTTCCTCAATCATGAAGCAAGAAGCTGGCTCATTCCTTGCCTTAATCTTCAATATCTGAGCCATCTTCCCTTCTTCGATTTGAGCCATAACGGCTAGAGTAGCTAAAGCATCAGCAAATTGATTCTTGTCTCTACTAAGGTGAGTGAAAGAGATCTCTTCGAATTTCTTAATCAGCTCCTGTAAGTACTTCTGATATGGGATTAGCTTGGGATCCTTGGTTTGCCATTCTCCCTTAACTTGGTATATAATCAGGGCTGAGTCTCCATATACCTCCAACTTCCTGATTTTCATTTTGATTGCAGCCTGTAGACCCCTCACACAAGCTTCATATTCTGCGACGTTGTTGGTGCAGTCAAATCTCAACTTAATGGCTATCGGGAAGTGCTTTCCATCTGGGGATATCAATACAGCTCCAATTCCATTACCGAACAAATTGACAGCTCCGTCGAAATACATTTCCCATACATCGGCTAGCCCCTCTTCTTCATAATCTACTTCATTAATATGCTCATCAGGGAACTCAAAATCCAGAGCTTCATAATCCTGAATAGGATTTTCTGCTAGGAGGTCAGCGATCACGCTACCTTTCACTGCCTTCCGGGTCATATAGACTATGTCATATTGGGAGAGTATGACCTGCCACTTGGCTATCCTACCTGGCACGAATGGGCTTTCAAATACATATTTGATAGGATCCATCCTGGAGATGTGCCATGTCTTGTGATTCAGCATGTAGTGCTTGAGGCGATTTGCTGTCCAAGCTAACGCGCAGCAAGTCTTTTCTAAGAAAGAGTACCTTGACTCACAATCATTGAACTTCTTACTCAAGTAATAAATAGCCCTCTCCTTTCGGCCGGTATCATCATGTTGTCCCAAAACGCACCCCATCGAGTTCTGTTGGACCGCCATATACAGGATAAGAGGCCTTCCTGCCACGGGTGGAACCAATACTAGTGGGCTGGTCAAGTATTGCTTAATTTTCTCAAAAGCCTCCTGGCAAACCGAATCCCACTGGGTGGAATTATTCTTCCGGAGTAGTCTGAAAATAGGCTCAGCTTTGGCAGTGAGATTAGAAATAAATCTCGAAATGTAGTTCAACTTTCCCAGGAAATGCACACCTCCCTTTCTATTTTTGGGGATGGCATTTCTTGAATAGCTCGAACCTTGTCTGGATCAACCTCTATTCCCCTCTCGCTTACTATGAATCCCAACAACTTTCCCGATCTAGCTTCGAATATGCATTTGGCAGGGTTCAGTTTCAACTAGTATTTCCTAAGCCTTTCGAATACCCTCCTCATCACCTGTACGTGGCTTTCTTTTCCTCTGGATTTAATGATCATATCATCCACATACACTTCCACCTCTTTATGCATCATATCGTGGAATAATGTGACCATTCTTGTATTTGGTTGGTAGCACGGCAAGATTCTTCAACCCGAAAGGCATGACCCGATAGCAAAACACTCCCCATTGAGTGATAAAAGCGGTTTTTTCTTTGTCTTCCTCATCCATTGGGATTTGATTGTACCCAGATGCCCCATCAATGCATGAGCACCTGCCCAATCCCGCAGCATTGTCTACTAACACATCAATGTGGGGGAGAGGGAAATCATCTTTTAGACTTGCTTTATTAAGATCCCTGTAGTCAACGCACACCCTAACTTTCCCGTCCTTCTTCATTACCGGGATGATGTTAGCCACCCATTGGGGGTATTTGACCACTTCCAGGAACCCAGCGTCATACTGTTTCTTGACTTCATCCCGAACTTTGAGTAGTGTGTCGGGACTCATTCTCCTTAACTTTCTCGGGTGTCCCGGAATTAGGGAATTTTGTGTGTCACTATCCGAGGGTCCAAACCCACCATATCATCATAGCTCCGGGAAAATACGTCGAGGAATTCTTTAAGCGGTGATCATATCTCCCAATTCTTCACTCTCCACTACCTTAAGTTCCCTTTTACTTCTTCTGCCTAAATTTTTGGTGTGCGTTGCGTCTCGACAAGGCACTAGGGAGGGTTCATCCTTTTCGTTGCTTTCTTCTGTAAGGTCTTCCTCAGAATCACTTGAAGTAATGGCAGTTATGGGGATTTCAAAATTAACCAGAGGAATTTCTGAGTCTATTGGATTATTAGGTGTTAATTGATGAATGGTCCTGAATGAATAAAAATGGAACATATTCAAAAGGAAAGAATTGGATTTAAAATGCGCTATTAATTCATTAATATTTATGCCATAAGAAAAAGGTCCATTTACAGTATTACACTTGTCACCATGGACAAAATGATCAAGTGTAGATAACCAAAGGTACTTTACTCGAAATTGAGTATATGGATGTCCTCCGCCGTCCAATTGTCCAGTTCTTGCCCCTCAGCTATCGGAGAGACCAGAGCCTCATACAGGGAATCCATGGATGGTTCTTCAGGGGACTCTTTCCTTTCATTCCCAAATTCTATCATGTTCACACCATTGCCTGCATTATGGTTGGGCAATGGGTTTGAGGTAACATTGGGGAGGGAACCATTTCCCTCAATTTTTAGCCATCCATTCCGGATTAAAGCGTGCACTCTTCCTCTGAGTGCTCATGATTGTCGATTGAGTGCCCTTGTGCCCCCATGATATTCACAACGGCGGTGGCATCATACCACAGGATATGGAGGCTGAATTGGGTCTAGGGGACTGGTACAATTTGGTTGATCTGACAAGGTATCGGTATATTTCATCGAGTGGGAGGAAGAGGTGGATCAGGGTTTCTTGGGGGTCTTGGGTTGTTTTGTGGTGGTCTTGGTTGAGCAGGAGGAGGAGGTAGTCTCGGTTGGTAATTTGTAGGTGGGGGATGGCGCGGGTGTGGATAATTAGGGAAAGGAGGTGGAATGTGTGCGACTGTTTGGCCGTGAGGGGGAGGATATGGCCGATAATTGTTTTGAGGGAATGGGGAATAATTGTTTTGACGGGTGACGGAATGCACATCACCCTCCTTTTTCTTGCCAAAGCTGGCAGTCTTTTTCGCAGGGTTCTCAGCCAACTCCTGCAACCGTCCCATTCTTAGATTGGCCTTTATTCTTTCACCAGCCTGTATGATGTCAGAGAAGCTGTTGGAAGTGTTCCCAATCATCAAATTGAAATAGGGGGCTTTCAACGTCTCAATGAACAGAGAGCACAGCTCATTGTCGATCAGGAGGGTGTATACGCCGCCTTTTCTCTCCATCTCTGGGCATACTCCTTGAAGCTTTCCCTGTCCCTCTGCACCAGGTTTTGAAGATCCCTCCTTATGGGGGCCACATCGCAGTTAAATTTGTACTGCTTTAGGAAGGCATCAGCTAAATCCTTCTAGGAGCGCAGTTTTTTCCTGTCCAACTGAATACACCACCTCAAAGCTGCCCCGGAGAGGCTCTCATGAAAGAAGTGGACCAGCAGTCTGTCATCCTCTGTCAGAGCAGACATCTTGGCGATATAGGTGGCCAAGTGAATGCGAGGATCTGAATTCCCTGTGTACTTGTCGAAATCAAGGACCTTGAACTTGGGTGGCACCACCACATCCGGCACTAATCTTAGTGATGTCATGTCGACTGAACCATACATGTTCAGCCCCTCTATTGCTCTCAGTCTCTCTTCTAGATCAGATATTTTCTCGATTTCTTTCATCTTATTTTCCCCTCCCACTGCATGATATGCTCCCGGGAGGCGAGGTGGAGTAAGCTGGAGGGATTAGGATTGAAGGGTGAGGCTCGGCATTTGAGACAGTAGGGTAATAAGAGAAAGGCGGTCATTATTCATGGCGGCCGGATTGACAAGGATCGTCGGTCCGGATAGGTGATTGAAAGGTGAAAGAAGTTATAGCTTGATGGGGATCCATCGTTGTAGGTGGTGGAGGAGGTAGTGGTAAGCTAGGTTCTGAGGTAGGTTTATTTTGGGACATATTCCTCATTAGTCTCATAAGTTACGACTGATCTTTGGCTCGGAGACTTGCCTAGGTTGAGTTACGTACTTGTTCACGATCTTCCATTATCTTCTTTGTTCGAGATCTTGTTAAGTACA